>NC_081789.1:1270000-1477774 GCF_963082965.1 Carassius carassius | reverse complement strand
TTTCCATTTCCAGGAGGACAATATTTGTCTGAGATAGAACTATTTGAAAATCTGGAATCTGAGGGAGTAACAAAATCTAAATATTGAGAAAATCATCTTTGAAGTTGATTGAATGACTTCATGAAGTTCTTAGCAATGCATATTACTAATCATAAATGAAGTTTTGATATATTTACGGTAGGAAATTTACAAAATATCTTCATGGAACATGATCTTGACTTAATATCCTAAAGATTTTTGGTATAAAAGAAAAATCTATCATTTTGACCCATACAATGTATTGTTGTCTATTGCTACAAATACACCTGTGCTACTGATGACTGCTTTAGTACTGCAGGGACACATATAGTCTACAAGAGAAAGTAATAGTTGAATGTATAAAAATGATCTCGTTCAAAAGTTTTCTTAATACTGTGTTAGCTGAATGATCCACAGCTGCGTTTTTTGTTTAGTTTAGTGATAGTTGTTCATGAGCCCCTTGTTTGTTCTGAACAGTTAAACTGCCTGCTGTTATTTATAAAAATCCTTCAGCTACAACAAATTATTTGGTTTTTCAGCATTTTTGTGTATTTGAACCATTTCCAACAGTGACTTTGAGATTCATCTTTTCACACTGAGGAGAACTGAGGGACTCATACACAACTATTACAGAAGGTTCAAACATTCACTGATGCTCCAGAAGAAAGAAAAAAAAACATTTTTGCATTTGAAGATCAGGGTAAATTTAACTTTTTTCTTCTGGGAAACATGTAATTATCCTCTGTAGCCTCTGAAGGGGAGTACTGAATAAAAAAAAAAAAATAAATAGAAAAATTAAAAAAATTATATTTAGGCAAAATTAGAAAAATGTACACATCTCCAATCGGTTCAAAAGTTTTCACCCCCTTTTGACCTCGACTGTGCATACTGATGCACATGATGATTGTAGCTCATAATATGAGGAGGCTCTTAAAGCTGGTCTCACCTGGACCATCAGATACCTCCTCCTCTGTGACACCTTCCTCAATGGACACATGCACTGCAGCTGATGAAAACAATGACAGTGTTATTACAATGTAATAAGCACATGGCAACCACTACCCCACATTTGTTACTAGGGATAGATGTCATGAAATCACAAATCTACACCTGTTTGAAGTCGATAGAGTCAGCAAAGTCAATTTTGAGAATTTTTTTTCTTAATAATCATTACTATATTAAAAATCACAATATAATTTCTTTTTGTTATAAATAAGAACAGATGAAAAAGAACAAATATAAGAAAGAAGTGTATTGTGTATTACTTTTGTTTTATTTGGCATTTAAACGAAAGCATTCAATTAAGAAAAACTAATTAAAATGAAAAAAAAAATCACTTTAGTGTTCATTACAAATAAATCGATTATTAAAACTACAAAAGCAATTCTATCAAGTGCAGCAAATTATTGCCTCTTTTCTTTTGTTGTTTGATTAACATTATTGTTAATGCGACGACTTGTTCTAATGCATGTATGTAATATAGTGTTACACATGCAATGTCCGCAAATGTTTTGACAGCACGGGTCAGTTTTATTATTATTAATATTATTATTATTATATTTTTATCAGGAGCTCTAAAAGATTTTTAGACTTTTTACAGCTCTTTTTGTTTAGAGCATCTATTAATGTTAAATCCACAAATAAAATGTACAGGTTTAAATTGCATCTGTCAAAGGAACAAAATTCATTTTATTTACAAGGCTTCAATATAACCTCATTAATAAAAAAGATAAATAAAGATTATCTTTAATTAAACTTTAGGTTTTAATTAAAGTTCAAGGATAGACTTGGTGTTTTTTTAAAACAAAAGGAAATATATATATTGTATTGGCACTGGCTTTTAGCCAAAATAATTTGGAGAAAATAAATTATATGTATGTATATACAGTACAGACCAAAAGTTTGGAAACATTACTTTTTTAATGTTTTTGAAAGAAGTTTCTTCTGCTCATCAAGCCTGCAGTTATTTGATCAAAAATACAGAAAAAAACTGTAATATTGTGATATATTATTACAATTTAAAATAATTGTTTTTAAATGTATTATACTTTAAATGATCATTTATTTCTGTGATGCAAAGCTGAATTTTTAGGATCATTATCACATGATCCTTTAGAAATCATTCTAATATGATGATTCATTATCAAAGTTGGAAACAGTTATATTTTTCAGAACATGTGATACTTTTTTAGGATACTTTGATGAATAAAAAGTAAAAAAAAAAAAGAAGCTATGTTTTTAAAATATAAATATTTTGTAATAACAATATACATTACTGGTCAGTAATTTGGGGTCAGTCATTTTTTTCTTTCTTTTTTTAAAATAAAATCAATACTTTTATTCAGCAAGGATGTGTTAAATGGATAAAAAGTGATAGTAAAGAAAATATATTATTAGAATATATATTATTAGACTTTTTTTTTTAATAAATGCAGTTGTTTTTAACCTTTTATTGATCAAATATATGAGACAGCAGAACTGTTTCCAACACTCATAATAAATCAGAATATTAGAATGATTTCTAAAGGATCATGTGATCGACTGATGTTACATGTGACACTGAAGCTGGAGGAATGATGCTGAAAATTCAGCTTTTAAATTGTAATAATATTTCACAATATTACTGTTTTTTCTGTATTTTTGATCAAATAAATGCAGGCTTGATGAGCAGAAGAAACTTCTTTCAAAAACATTAAAAATAGTAATATATATATATATCCTTCCATCCATCCACCCATACATCCATTTATCCATCCATCCATCCGCCCTTCCGTCTGTCCATCCATCCTTCCTTCCATCCATTTATCCGTCTGTTCATCCATCCATCCATCCATCCATATATCCATCCATCCATCATCCAACCATCCATCCATCCATTATCCGTCTGTTCATCCATCCATCCATATATCCATCCATCCATCCATCCATCCGTCATCCATCCATCCATCCCCTGATCGCAGAGGAAGAGAATGATTGGTTTAATATCAATGTGTAATCGTACCTTCCTTCTGATTCCTCTTGTTCGTTCTGTGCTCTGTGTATCTTTGCCAGAATCTCCTTCTTTCCTTACTTCGCTCTTTCATGGCAGTTTTTGAGTCAGTTATCCAGGCATGATACACAAACTGAGAAGCAGAGGGTCTCATTAGACAAAGATACGGACAAGTAAGATAGTGAGCAGCTTTGCTGTTTATAATCCTTGTCTAATTTCTCTCTAACTAAAGTGGTATTTTGAACCAGTTTTTTAACCCAGTTTAATTGCCCCATAGTGAAAAACAAATATACACATGCAGGGTATAAACTTGCACACCGTTCCAGTGTTTAGCTGAGCAAAGCAGACTGCTTTAGGAAAAGCATCAGATATTCCTTTCAATCAAAGACACTGACACAATACACAAGACAGGGAACCCGCTTTAGGGGATGTTTTGCTCCAAAGAACACACATTCTGATTGTGGTGTCAGGTCTCGTCCAAAGAAAGAATGATTACACTGTTCACAAAGGAGAAAAACACAGCCTTTGTTTAACTAGCATAACTAAACCCCAGAAAAAAACATCTGCAACTCACATGAATCAAGGGCTGGATGATAAAGCTAAACATGTTATATCTTCAGATATCCTTTTATTCCCATCTTTCTTTCTTTCTTTTAAAGAAGTGTTTAATTTTATTCAACAAGGATGTGTTAAATGGATAAAAAGTGATATTAAAGACTTAAATTGATAGAAAAGATTTGCATTTTGAATAAATGCTGTTCTTTTTAACTTTTTATTCTTCAAAGAAAAAAGTATCAAGTTCCAAAAACTAAACAAACAAAAAAAATATTAAGCAGCACAGCAGTTTTAAGACTGATAATAAATCATCATATTATTCTGATTTCTGAAGATCATGTGACACTGAAGACTGGAGGAATGATGCTGAAAATACAGCGGAGCATCACAGAAATACATTACACTTAAAAGTACATTAACATAGGAACCCGATATAAGAAATTGCAATAATATTTCACAAAATATTTTCTTTCTGCATTTTTTATCAATTAAATACAGCCTTGATGAGAGACTCCATTAAATGAGTCATAAAATGCTTTTTTTTTTAAAGATCATTATTTGGTGTAACAGAATATGTTGGCATGCTTTAATGTTCAAAAATCACATTATTTTTCAAATACTGTACATTATTGTAGGTCCTCTAAGCCCCGTCTCTCTCAAACGCATCGTTTTCTACAAAGCCCCTCCTTCAGACAAGTGCAGTCTGCTCTGATTGGCCAACTGACCCAGTGCATTGTGATTGGCTGAAAAATGCAAGCACTCGTCAGAAATGTAACGCCCCTTTCTATAATTGTGATCTTCATCTTTCAAAATGAATGTAAAGACAGTTAATAATGTCCTTAGTTTTCCCACCAGTTGAAGACTGAAAGAGGAACAGAGTCTCGTGACAGACACAGTGATGAAGCTCGTATGTGTTTGCAGAACACAAGCCACGGACGGTTAAGAGCTGACTCCACTGTGTGACCGTCTCTCTCTCTCTCTGACACACACACACACACACACACACACCCACACGCACACACACACACGTGCGCAAAAGTCTGCATTTGATCATTCAATAGCAAATAGCAAAACTAATAACAAAACTGTTCTGTTGTTAATAATCTTAAAGATTCCTAAATGCATCTACTTTCAGAAGAACAAATAAAGTGCTTTTTCTTTCTCCTAGAAACACACACATCTCCCTGACATGACTGCTTCAACACTAACTGTGTTACTGAAACCACGCTTTCTTTCTTTGCGTGAACATTTGAGCGGCATTACGCAAATATTTCCACATAGTGGTGTAGACATGTGGGGCGTGTTTAAACAGGGTGTTTTAGGGGGCATCTTAACTTTGATAAAGAATATCTCTTTTTTTGTCATTAATTACTTACCCCCTTGTCATTTTAAACCCATAAAAGCTTTATTCATCTTCAGAACACAATTTAAGATATTTTGGATGAAAACTGGGAGGCTTGTGGCTGTCCCATAGACTGTCAAACCTCCAGGTTTTCATCCAAAATAACAACGCTTTTACGGGTTTGGAACGACATGGGGGTAAGTGATTAATGACAGAAACCTTTTAAGAATCAAGATATTAATATGGACTGTGTTCTAATTTTAGAAATTAATTAAACTTACCAATTCTAAAATGTTTAAATCAGCTATTAAAACATCTTCACGCTTTCATACTAGGCAACATTATCTCAAATATATCATGAATAGATAATAAATCACCCAGCCCTGCATGCTCCTGGGATCGACTACATAATACACATTTCCTTGGCATTCAGTGCAGTGTATCTGCTCGGTTCACACAGCAGACAGATGATTGACATGCAGACATTTCGGCTCTGTTTCCTCTCCAGTTACACGTGCATGCCACAAATGCATGTATATTGTGTAACTGGAGAGCAGGAGAAAGCAGAGGAGCACCATATCCGTCGAGAGCTGACACACACTACAGCATTCAGGAGGAAGAGAGCCGAGAGATCAGGCGCTGTGAAGTACTTGGCTGCCCTGAGAACACATTGCAGTAAGGTTTTGGGAAGTTTAATCACAGACTTTGGTAAAGCCAGCAAAGCAGAGGCAAACTTTCGGATAGCTCGCTACAAGAGACGACAGAGCAGGGATGGGTTAGTCAGGCCACTAGTTACGATTAGTGGTTAGATAAATAACGAAACATTGTTAGTGCTGAGGAAACAGTAGAAGAATACATTGAAACATTTGCGTAACACAGAGACATTTAGGTTAAACACTGTTTTGTGTGGGAACAACACAGTTAAGCACAGTTATACGACTTAAACATGAAGTAAAGCACTGAAGCTTCTGGAATATTGACCTGGAACGCTGATCTTTTGGGAGGTTCCTCATCCTTTTTGTCCTCGTCTTCATCTTCTTCCTCACTATCTGTCTCAAATAAGTAATAATTGCCACTTCGGACCACTACAAGAGAAAACAGATCACACATCACTTTTCTATTGGAAAAAAAAACATGAATTTAATAATAAAATATCATATTTGTTTTTTTATTAAAACTTAACTTATTTATTGCATTTTATTTTTCTAAATTAGTTTTTTTTTTATTACATTTTGCACATTTATTTTTAAATTATTTATTCATTTATTTTTGAATCCACAGAGTGCCCAGTCATGTTTAAATTATATTTCATTTATTTTTTGAAGTAAAAACAGAAATAAATTGTGCTAAGATGTGAAATATTGAGTTCACAATGAGATCTCTGTCTAATGATTGAGTGTGTTGGTATTTTAGCAAATCTGAGCTCAATCCTAGATATTGTTGAGATCTCGGAGCAGACATATCTGAGATTATTCGAGTTTTTCAAGGGTCTCATTTTGCTCTTTATTTAATCTCACTGTTGTTTAGAGGAAACACTTTGAGACATCAAATAAATCTTATGATTTTCCCTTTCAAATGTGAATCTGAGTTGCAATATTTATCTGAATGACACCAGATCAACATTGGGCTCTTGTGAAATGAATATGAATAATTTTATTTCAGTTGCAAAATAAGAGACTAACTGGACGCATGATCGACCCAAGGCCTCCACCAGTGCTTCCTTTTGTCTCTCTTCTTCTCTTCGCTCTTCTCTCCTGTAAATGTAGAGAAACGCTTCGGTGAGGCCATCACACACAACACTCTTTAAAACCGTTTCAAAGAACGCACATTAACTCAAAGCTCTGGAATGTGTGTCTCATGTGTTTTAGATTTGATTGCAATGCATTTAACACCGCAGTTAAACGCAGACACTTGAGGAATTGACAAACCTTCGCTGACACTGATGTTGGACTGAAGTGAGTTTGGACAAAGCTTCAGTCAAACGTGTGTAGGACAACACAACTGTTATTTTGATTCTAATTATGAATATATTACTATTAACTGGATACTAAAATATACTTATTTAATTGCAAATTTATTATTTAAATTAATTTAATTATGTTTATTGTGTAAGGAGATGTAATCAGCATATACATAGTATGAACCATTCAAAAGTTTGGGGTCGGTCAGAATTGTTCTGTTCACCAGGGCTGCATTTATTTGATTAAAAATACAGTAAAAAAAAAGAAATATTATTTTAATTTAGCACAGCTGTTTTCTATGTGAATGTGTTAAAGTGTAATGTATTTCTGTGATGCTCCGCTGTATTTTCAGCATCATTCCTCCAGTCTTCAGTGTCACATGATCTTCAGAAATCAGAATAATATGATGATTTACTGCTTAAGAAACATTTCTGATTATTATCAGTGTTGAACACAGTTGTGCTGGACAATGTTTCTGTGGAAACCGTGATGCATTTTATTTTTCAGGATTCACAGATGAATAGAAAGTTCAAAAGAGCAGCATTTATTTGAAATAGAAATTGTTTGTAACATTATAAATGTCTGTACTGTCACTTTTGCTAAATTTAATTCATCAATGCTGCATAAAATCATTAATATCTTAAAAAAACTGAAGTCTGAACCCAGACTTTTACAACTTTTTACTTTGGGCCTGAGATGTGAAAACATGATATTTCTGAGTCCAGTATACCTTCGTCATCGTCCTCTTCCTCCTTAACCAGAGACAGCATCCTGTCTTTACCTCTCTTAAACTTCTGCTGTCGGCTTTTGATGCGGTCCATCCTGAGGGAAAAAGACGGAGGAAAGCGGAGAAGTTGTTATTTTGATTCCTCAGCCTGATGCATGAGCGGACTTAATTTAGCTGTTGAACACAATTAGAGTCTAACTGAAGATCAAGATCAGGTGCTCAGGTGCTAAAAGTGCTGGATAGATGATAGGAAACACTGTGACAGAGAAAAAGCGATAAGCATGTGTCATGTGTCTCATGAATGTGTGTTCATGCATCAATCAGTGCATGATTTCAGAGGACTGCGTGAAAAGAGAACAGTCTCACACTGAACTCACTGTCTCTTCAGCAGATCCATGGACTTCTTCTCTTCTTCTATTCTGGCTTTAACCACCTTCACAATGGTCGCCTGAAACAACTCCGCTCCTCTGACAGACAGACAATGAGAAACAGACACACAAAACAAAGAAACCACAGTCTGAACACATCTGGAATAACAAAATTATGACATTTTAAAATATGAAACCGCTTCAGATGCACTCTTTGTGGTGCTTTTTATCTACATATTCATTTATCACTATCTGCTTGTTTTGTAAAGCTTGTCATGTTGTCTTTTATCGTGTGAAAATTAAGAAGATCTTTCATGGACATTAAGTAAAAAATAACTCACAACATAATGTCAGGTGCAGGGTTACTATAGGCAAATAATAAAAATAAAAAACTACATAAAATAAATGTTACCTGAAAAAAAAAAGTTTTATTTCAGCTACAACATTTCTCATTTTAATTTGGTTTAACTTTAAGTACTAAAATAACACACACACACACACACACATATAAAATAAACTACTACTACTACTAATAATAATAAATTAAATTAAGAAATAAAACAAAATAAAATAATAAATTTAAATAGATTTAAAATAAAATAAAATAACTATAATAGTACCTGAATGATAATAAGATAGAACTGAGATGATTACACGCAGGCAGGCAAACATGATAAAGCGAATGAAAGCGAACAGCAGTAGCTCAGGGCATGTGTGTGTACCTGGAGACGAGGAGCTGAGAGGAACGGATGTCAGCTACGACGTGCAGGAAGTAGTAGCTCATGAAGACCCTCCTCTGCAGCAGCAGAAAGGCGAAGCAGATGCTGTCCCAAATGATCCCGGCCTCGTCACTCGGCAGCTCACACTGTTTATTTGAGCTCTGCTCCGCTGCGAGAGAATCATCACAATCTAATCCAGCTCTGCCTGACACAGCTATTATATTGCAGCTTCGGTCATTAAAATGAGTTAATCATTACTGCTCATAAAACTTTTCAATCCTATTTTATAAGTGGCTTTTAATAAAAATGGTTTCCTTAATCTGAGTGGTTCAAAACTTTTCTTTAGATCATCAGACTTTATTCATTGAGTCTAAGTGGATAGTTCACCCAAACGATCAGGTCATCAGAGACAGTTTGTAAGTGAGCTTCATCAGGTTTGGAGAAATGTAGCATTGCATCAGTGTCTCATCAACGGATGCTCTGCAGTGAATGGGTGCCGTCAGAATGAGAGTCCAAACAGCTGATAAAAACATCACAATAATCCACATAGAGTCTATAATCCATAATAACACTTCCTTCAGTGAAAAAGTGTTCTGTTCTGAATCAGGAGAGAAATCTGCACAGATCAAGCAGCGTTTAAACAGCTCTAAACAAATCTGTGAGAGACAACAGCTGATGCACTTTTTCACTGGAGGAAGTGTTATTATGGATTATAGACTATGTATTTGAGTTAAAAACATCTTAATGCTGGATGTGTTTCATCTTTTGTCTTCTCCAGATGTTCACTGATGGACTGGAGTGCTGTGGATTATTGTGATGTTTTTATCAGACTCTCATTCTGACGGCACCCATTCACTGCAGAGCATCCATTGATGAGACACTGATGCAGTGCTACATTTCTACAAACCTGATGAAGAAACAAACTCATCCTGATCTTGAGTGTGAGCACATTTTCAGCAAATTTCATGACATGATTTGTGGCAGTAAAGCTTAAAAAAAAAAAAAAAAAAAAACCCAGTGGAACATCAAAGTGTACAAAAGCAGAAAGGTATCCTTCAATTCTTTACACCAAAGAGTAAATAAAGGCATAACTTACGCTTTGAATATCCTTTTATAGTGCAGGCCAGACTGAATAACTGGATCAGCCAGCAGTGATTGGCCACCAGCGCTTTAATATATCCACACGCCGCGATCTGAGAGCCGAGAGAACAGAAACCACAGTGACATCCACAACCAAAACCTTCTCTCTTTTTTTTCAACTGCTAATAAACATTGTTAAGTACTGAAGCCACATTTTCAAAACGGTTCATACACACTGCATTACCAACATGAATCTTGGCGAAAGATACAAAAATATCTCACAACCAACAAAAAATTGAACATAGCTCTCAAATTAAGCTTGTTTCACCTTAACACTGGCAACAATTCATACATTTAATTCATAACACATGGACCTAAAAAAAAAGCACTAACAACTGGGAGCATTAAATTAAAACTTTTATTTTTGAAGTTTGAATGATTTGGCACACAAGTATTTCATTATAGGATAAGAACAACATCTTTTCTTTTTATTAAATTTTAATTAATTAAATTAATAATAAAATATATACTGTGTAAAGAAATGGGGGGTGCTGCATTTCTCATTCATGCTTTGTGCTGAAATAAAATACAAAATAAAATAAAATTACAAAATTTTCTTTATATAAAAAAACCTATTAACATTTACAGTGTTATGTCAAATTCCAGAAGTAATAATAAAAAATAAAAAAAATTAATCAAATATATATATATAAATAAATTTATCCAAAATATTTTGTTAGTGAGGCAGGTGTGCATGTGTTGTGTCTAATTTGCATTATTGACACATTATTTTCCTATTTAATACTGTAAAGCTGCTTAGACACATTCTGTATTGTTAAAAGCGCTGTGTAAATAAAAGCGACTTGTCTTGAGATGGCTTGTAATTATTAATCAATTCAGACCCACAGAAATGCAGGGCGCTATAAACAGAATTTATATCCTGGCTGTTCACGACACATCTCAAGCTGATTTTCAGCACCTCTGAGTGAAAGATACTCACCGAGAGAATGTTTTTCATGGTGATTACGAAGATGTTGTATGCTATGAGGAAGTCCCAGTAATGAACGATGCTTTTGATTGGCTTCAGTAACAGCTCACCCCCAAAGATCAAGAAGTAGAAGCAGGCGAGCAGGTATCCCATACAGAAGATGCTGATGCGTGTGGTGCCCGTGATGAAGATGATGGTGAGGACGAACCAGAACATGTAGCTGAACATGATCACCTTCAGTATATCCAGATACGACCTGCAGGAGCAACAGTTTTGTTCATTTGCAAAACACCTCACATCTCTTGCACTGCATTCAAAATCAGCAAAATCAGGGTGTCAGCTTTCAGAAACTGTGACAAGTGAAGATTCTGTGTGTAAGCAGCTGGAAAAAAACGGTATTCATCATCTTTTGAACTTTCTATTAATCTGTGAATCCTGAAAAATAAAATGTTTCACACTTTCCACAAAATTATTGTGCAGCACAACTGTTTTCAACATTGATAATAATCAGAAATGTTCTTGAGAAGTAAATCATCATATTAGAATGATTTCTGAAGATCATGTGACACTGAAGACTGGAGGAATGATGCTGAAAATACAGAAATAAATTACAGTTCAACAGAGATTCACACAGAAAACGCCTCTAGGTTACGATTGTAACCCTAGTAGAGCTGTAATCGGGCCTTAAAAGTTAGGCCCGACAGGACCTGAGCCCGACAGGTTTCGGCCCGAGCCCGACAAGTACATTTTGATTGACAGCTTTTTAAAAGCCCGAACCCGCTTACAGCCCGACATTATTTAAATGTGCGCACGCACACAACTCTTTTGCCTTTTGTCAATAATGAGTCATTTATACATGTTTTAACATAATTTATTCATAACTAACGTAGACTAGACCACTTGGAAGTTGTAATAAAGAAATAAAATAAGTCCTCTGTGACATCATAACATCTCAGCATTCTAGACATAGGCTCATTTAACCTATAAATGGACCAACGCACCAATAAAAATGAGTCATTGTTGACAAATTAAATTAAGATAAATTTTAAATTAAGATGGGTATTTGGCAATAACGAAATTAAGATAAAGGCTCCGCCGGATTTGCTTCGCACTAGCAGATGATATTTAATAAAAGAATAATGCCAACATTAGCGTAAATGCTCTGTCCACATTATGCATTTAAGACTCAATGAATATGTATTTATCATTTGAAAAACCTTTACACACAGAGATTAGGCTAGGTCTACATGTTTTTGTGGAGGAAAATGATTGAATCCACTGTAGATGTCTTCAGCTCGTTCCTGCGCTCACTGATGGTGGTGGGTCATTATTCACTCTTTATTCTCATTATAAACATGGTCAAAACTTTTCCACACTCAGACTTTGCTTTAGTTGTTGGTGCAACCAAAACGTAATCTCTAGAGGCAAGCCTCCGTTACACCTACTCAGCATCCATTTTCGCATCTTTTTCGCACTAATCGAAACACATCACATGACCGCTCGGTTACCTCGCAAACCGGAACACGAGCCCGAGCCCGCGTAAGATGACATAAATTAAGCCCGAACCCGACCGAACCCATCGGGTCTCGTCGGGTTCGGGCAAAGATCTTCAGCTATAAACCCTAGTTCCTCGAAGGAACGAGACGCTGCGTCGAACGCTTTGGGGAAACGCCTTTGGCAAGATCAACTCTGAATATTGTGTGCAATCTGTTCATTGGAAGGGCGTGACGTCACGGGCGGGGTGACGTAGCAACCAGGAAGCTATAAAGGCACGTGCCATGCAGCTGACTTCAGCTTCGAGTAGGGAAGCAAGTGCCGACAGGGGTGCCGGGAGTATGGCTATGCGACGCAGTGTCTCGTTCCTTCTAGGAACTAGGGTTACATTCGTAACCTAGAGGCGTTCCTTTACAGGAACTCGAGCTGCGTCGAACGCTTTGGGGAACGATGTGCCAACCCTGCCAGACTTCCAAGCCCCTGCCTAGTTTGTATCCGAAGAGCACAGCTAACGCAAGAGGACAGAAGAGCCAGGAGCGGCTCGCATATCGAGATTGTAGAATCTGGCAAATGTAGAGGGCGTGGACCATCCCGCAACGTTGCAGATGTCCAAGAGGGACACACCTGCTAAGAAGGCCTTAGAGGCAGCCATACCCCGAGTGGAGAAGGGGAAGACCAGAGGAGACATTGATAGCCTCGACTATCCAACGACTTAGGGTCTGCTCAGAGACAGGAAAACCCTTTTTAGGAAGACCGTAGCAAACAAGCAATAGGTCTGATTTTCTCCACAGGGCAGCTCTGTGGATGTATGCGTCCAGCGCTTGAATTGGACACATACAGTTTAGCTTCTCCTGGTCTGGCTCCCGAAAGGGAGGAGGGCAGAAGGCCCACAGTACTATGGGCTGTGGCATAACAGAGGGAACTTTAGGAACGTAACCCGCTCGAGGGTATAAAAATGCTTTGGCCATACCAGGGGCAAAGTCTAAGTAGTTAGGGGCCACCAAGAGGGCCTGAAGGTCTCCAACTCTCTTTAGAGAAGTAATAGCCTGTAATAGGGCAGTCTTAAGGGTCAGATGTCTATCTGAGATATCATGAATTGGCTCAAATGGAGCTTTACAAAGAGCCTCTAACACCACAACCAAGTCCCAGGGTGGAAAACGGGACTGTAGTGGACGTCTCAGCCTCAGCACACCACGGAGGAAACGTGTAACTAGGGGGTGTCTACCCTTTGACTGACCATTGAAAGGGTCATGCTAAGCATCAATGGCCGCCACGTATACCTTTAAGGCGGAATGAGTTAACCCTGCAGAGAGCCTAGCTTGGATAAACTCAAGAACTGTACCAACTGGGCAGTTAACAGGGTCAAGCTGGCGGTCTCTGCACAATGAGGTGAAGAGCTTCCACCTCAGGGCGTACAGTTTCCTCGTAGAGGGAGCTTTGGATTGGAGGGGGGTCTCAACAACCTCGGTTGAGAGACCAGAAGCTATGAACTGTGCACCCTCAGGGGCCACACCCACAACTTCCACAACTCCGGGCGAGGGTGAATTATATTGCCCTACGCCTGAGAGAGTAGATCTGTCCCCTATTTGGAATCTCCCATGGAGAGCCGTCAAGGAGCGAGATCAGATCCACGAGCCATACTGGGCATGGCCAGAACGGGGCTACTAATCCCCCTCTGGGAAAATCCCTTGGTCTTGAGCCACCACTGTAGGGGTCTCATGTGCAGGAGGCCAAAAGGTATCACGTTGGACGCAGCTGCCATAAGCCCTAACAGTCTCTGAATCTGCTTGACAGTGAGTGACTGGCCTTCTCTGACTCTCTTGACTGAGGTAAGGATTTACTCGATCCGAGCAGGAGACAGACGTGCCTGCATCGTGGTCGAATCCCACACTACGCCTAGATAGGTGGTTCTCTGAACTGGAGAAAGTACACTCTTCTTGGCGTTCAGTCTCAAACCCAGCTCCCCCTTATGTACGAGAACGACATCTTGATGTCGAACCGCCATTTGCTCTGATTGAGCTAAAATCAACCAATCGTCGATATACCTAGAATGCAAATGCCCTGCATACGGAGGGGAACCAGAGCCACATCTACACTTTTTGTGAACGTGCATGGTGAGAGTGCAAGGCTGAAGGGAAGTACTCGATATTGGTAGGCTTTGCCCCCGAAAGTGAACCTCAGAAACTTCCTGTGTTGTGGAAGGATGGATATATGGAGGTATGCATCTTTGAGATCTATTGTGACAAACCAGTCCTCGGATCCGATTTGAGCTACAACCTGTTTGACAGTGAGCATTTTGAACTTCAGTGACATTACTGAGAGGTTTAGATGACATAAGTCTAAGATCGGACACAACCCCCATCCTTCTTTTGGAACTATGAAATACCGGCTGTAAAACTTGGACCCCCTGTCTAGAGGAGGGACCACCTCGATGGCCTCCTTCCTTAATAGGGTATTCACTTTTTGTTCCATCACCAGAGCCTGCTGGGGGCTGACTACTGTCGGTGTATCCCCATTGAATGTCGGCGGTGGATGGCCGAACTGAATGAGATAGCCTCTTTCTACTGTGTGCAGGACCCATTGAGATACAGTTGGCAGTAGTTTCCACGCTGCTAACTAATGTACTAAGGGAATCAGTCTCTCGAGACTGACCTCTGGTGTAAGAGGCCCCCGAAGGGGCGGCGAGCGTCTCAGCTCCGCTACGCTCACGGTGGTTCTCCCAGCCTGAAGTACGGCTCCATCGGATTCGGATTAGGCTGAGAAGTCGCTGGCCCACAGCGTTGCTTCAGCCTCTGGTCCCGAAGCAGGGAACACGGGCGGCAACTCTCTGTTTGTACGCGGAGGGGGCTGCTCCCGCCCAGCAGTCCCTCCAGTACATCTAACTTCACGAGTTAAATAACTGTCATTATATTCCTCAGAATTTAATGCAATCAAACAAACAGACAAGTTAACACGGTCTGGATTGTGATACAATACACATTGAAGTGATATATTGAACTTCTTGAAGTTAGATAACGGTCATTAGATTCCTCATAATCTAATGCAATCCAACAATCAGACAAGTAAACACGGTCTAGATTGTGATAAAGTACACATTTAGGTGATATATTGACTTCTCAAAGTCATTATATTCCTCCGAATTTAAAGCAATCAAACAATCAGACAAGTAAACACGGTCTGGATTGTGATAAAGTACACATTGAAGTGATAGAACTAACTCCTCCTTATTAAATGGAGTTTAAACAACCAGACAAGCGGTCGAGTATGGAAAAATTCACACCAAAACTGAAAATGATGTAATATACGCGTTGCCCTCTACAGCGCGCGAATAGCTTAGTCACACAAACAATATTAATCCCCTCGGAGATTAAATAGCTGCTCATTAACACTGCCCTAATAATGTTAGGCATAACAATGTTTGTTGTATAATGGTGCTTATGCAACTTTATGTTTGTGCAACTACAAGCTCGCTGACACCCTCCGTGTCAATCTCCTCTGAGAAAGAAAGGCAGAGTGTCAAGCCCGATGCTCGGGGTGAAGAACCAAAGCTCGGGCTTCCGAACCCAGGAATCGGGCAGATCTGATGGGTAAGGTAGGAGATAAGGACGTGCACGTCTCCATTCCCTACATCAGATCGATCTGCGAACCCAACGAATGCCGGCGCCGCTCCGCCTCGGCGAAAGCGGGACCGGTATCGCCAGGAACGCTGGCGAAGGCTCACTTCTTGAAGAGAGCCCTCCGGGATCGAAGCGCACATGAAATCATACGCAGCACGCTTTGGGCAGACCACACACAGACTGTGTGTATCCCCGCCTCTAATGTTTAGCTTTGTTGAGCAGGGAGGAACACACAATCTGAAACGCAGTCTGGATTCACCCTTCAGATGCCTAGTCTTAGCTTTGCTTTTTGACATACTAAAGCTACTTAAAGGCGCTAATAGTGACAAACGACAATAAATAAGACTGACAAGACAGAATGACATGCACACACAGAGCGCTTGCTGAAAGACAAGAAGCTGAAGTCAGCTGCGTGGCACGTGCCTTTATAGCTTCCTGGTCGCTACGTCACCCTGCCCGTGACGTTACGCCCTTCCATTGAACAAATTGTACACAATATTCAGAGTTGATCTTGCCAAAGGCGTTTCCCCAAAGCGTTCGACGCAGCTCGAGTTTCTGAAGAGGAACAGCTGTTTTAAATTGTAATATTATTTAATATACAAGTATGCATTTAATATGTATTTAGTAAGTGTCTGCCTTAATGTTTCAAATAACTTCTGTGAAAATAAAATGTCAAAATATGGGTGAAATAATGTTCCATCATCATTCAATTTAACAGTTATATTTATGCAAAAAAATATCAATCCTGACCTGTTGATATTAAAATATAAAAAAAATAAGTGTTCATCCTAGATTTTATTGGCAAAGACACATTTTAATGCAAATTAAACTGTACAGGACTTTTATAGTTTTGATGCATGACAACCCTTTTCGTTTTTGACTTCTTTTAAAAAATTAAGAAATGTTACTGACCCCAAACTTTTGAACAATAGTGTATGCACCATTATTAGTATTCACATATGTTTATTATTATATTGGTCTGGTCAGGCTCAAAAGTTATCAAAGGAAAATATAGTCTTTGGCATCAAAAACACAAACTGTAAACAATGTGGTGATGATATGATGATATTTGCTAGGAATGCCATTTTTGTTAATAATGTTTAACCCCAAACCATTTTGCATCAAATGGCACTGTTTCCTCAAAATTAACCATAACGCATTAGCAGGTTGTTTGGATTTACTGGAATCTGCGAGTATAATAATAAGTATAATGATGAAGAAGTGGAAAAACTAAGTGTACATGTGACCTCTTCTAAATCTAACATGATCAGAGCAGCAGACAGAAAATCTCCAAATTCTTTCATCATCATCATCATCATCATCATCGTCTCTAATTGTTTGGACTGGCTGAAGCTGTTGAGTCATAGGGTTTTTCTACAGCTGATGGATGACCTACTCAGAGATAAATGGCCCTGCCCTGGTCTACAATCACTATTCAACATCTCATTTTACTCTGCAATAATAAGCAGAGAAAGCTTAGCTGATCCTGAGACCTCAAACTAAGACTGCAGTCTTGAGAAATTAGCCTTGTAATTACGACAGAAGTATTTTCTGAGGCCATATCAGATGACAGATAAAGTAATCAGTCTATAACAGCGGAAAGAGTTGTTTCTTGTCTGTAACAGCACTGCTGACTTCAAGCCGCTTATATAAATTATATAGATTATATAAATATTACCCGTTTAAATAATTTTAAGCAATTCTGCGGCCCTACGAAAGTCTATGCAGGGGGGAAAACAAAAGAAATACAGATTATTCATTATTTTTTTTCTGTTGGTCACCAACTAATTGGGATATCGCTTCGATAGACCAATCTACTTTGAGTGTAAACTAAATGAGCCAATGCACATTGGCACAATTATTGCATCCAGCTGCCGCTGATCACAGTGTGATTATAATAAGGCAGCAGGTGCAATGCATACCAGGTTTTCGCTGAAGAGACGGTGACCGACTAATTGGGATCCCTACCAAAGTGCCATGGGTGCTGCCCCTTTTTAGCCGCCTGCGCCTGTGTTCCACTCACCATTGTCAAAACACTAGGTAAGATTGGATAACACTGGGAAAACGTACCATTTCAGCTTGGAACAGGGACTCTGCGGAAGCCCCATCCTTCCCGAAGGAGGTCTCGGGAGCAAATACACATATAGTGTCCGTTTAGGTGTATATAGAGAAATTTGAGGTGATTAAAACCCTCTTGGGAAAGCAGAAGTCTGCCGGGGAAACATAGGCTCTAAGGCTATACCGTGGACTATACACATACGAGTACCGCTTAGGTCTCAATATGGAACCCTTCCACGGTTCTCACGGTTTCATAATGAAGGCCTGGCACCAGATGTTCCACTACGTCCAGCTGCCTAGGGTGATGGAGAATCTCAACAGGGTCTACAGTATGGACACTCTGGAGCAGTTTAAGCAAGCCGTCACTAACCGGGGCCTCTCAGTGCCACTACCCATTTGAGGTGAGAACACAGGACGATACCGGCTCTACACAAAGGCTATAGAACCTAGAGAACATGTTAGGGGTTGCCCAGCCCGCAGCTCTACAAATATCTGTCAGCGAGGCGCCACGAGCCAGCGCCCAGGAGGATGAAACACTTCTAGTTGAGTGAGCTTGCAACCTGAATGGGCAGGGCACACCCTGAGTCTGATAAGCCAGGGTTATGGCATCCACAATCCAGTGGGCCATCCTCTGCTTAGAGATGGCACTCCCCTTCTGCCGGCCTCCGTAACAGACAAAGAAGCTTTGTGTCCGGTCTACGTAGCATCTCAATGTATGCAGCGCTTGCAGGTTCACCATTTGGTCATTGAAGAGTGTAGAGGGAACCTTGGGCACGTAGCCAGGCCGTGGCCTCAGGATTACCAGGGAGTAGGGGCTGAACGACTAGTGATTTTTTAAAGTCGACTTTTATGTGATGAAAGTTGAGTCTAAGTCGACTAGTTACTGATGATGTTATTAATGAACATAAGCTTGGAGCTGTAAAAAAAAAAACCTTGTGCACAGCTACGGTATATGACACAACGCTGCCCACATAGTTATTGCTCCTATAACAGCTCATTTTTATCAGTTCTTTTGTCTATGGGTCATTATATTTCTCACAAATTTCTGTTCATTTTAAATCAGATACAGATAAAATAGCACAGTAAAGATTACATTTATATGAATGCATTAGTGAGATTGCATGTGTGAATTAATTTGACCTGGCAGCATCTCTCTACTAGTGAAGCTGTGGGATTTAGTTAAGAAATAAATTATAGAACTTTTAAGTTTCCCAGCTTCCATTTTATTGAGAAATCACAGAACAGCATTGAATGATTCTGTGCGCGAACGATCTGCACATGATGTACGAGCCACTGTCTGTATCCTATGTGTGTGCGTTACAGTGCAGCAGCGCATTAGATTACAACAGTGATTAACTTACCTGTATAATAAGTGGTATAAAATTAGCTTTCTCCCATTCAATTTCGAGCGTCCAGTAATATAATCACACATGCATGTCGAGTGCTTTCATAGTATGTATGTATTTGTTATTTTAACTGTTTGGAAATGGAACGTAAATGTGGAAGTCCTTCAAAAGTTTATCCTGTTGCGCCCTCTATATAGGACCGGAGACTAGTCGACGTCAAGCTTAAAGCGTCATGGCAGACCATTGAAGTCGACTAGTCAACTTATTGATTAGAAAATGCAACCCCTACCTGGCAGTCAGCCAGCCCAAACTCTATGCACAAATCGTAGAACGAAAATGCATGCAGGTCCCCTTTCCTCTTAATGGAGGCCAGTTCAAGCAGGAGCAAAGTTTTCAATGAAAGAAACTTTAGCTCAACTGAATACAAAGGCTCAAATGGGCCCTGCTGTAGTGATTTAATCACTAGAGTCAGTTCCCAAGAGGGTATAGAGGGGGGCCGGGAAGAATTTAACCTAAATGCTTACCTAAAGACTGTCCATTCATGGGGTTACGGTATGCAGCAATAGCGGCAACCTGGACTTTGAGGGTGGAAGGAGACAGCCTTCGTTCCAGCCCTTGCTGCAGAAAGGAAAGCATGACCACAGTCGGGCATCTTTGGGGGTCCTCTCGCCGAGAAGAACACCACTCGATGAACAGATTCCACTTCAAGGGGTAAGCATGTCTCGTAGACGGTGCTCTTGGTGAAGTGATGGTGTTCACTACCTCCTGGTGTAGGTCACCTAGATCCTCCGCGTCCCATCCAGGGACCAGACATGGAGTTTCCAAAGGTCTGGACGGGGGTGCCTAACAGAACGAGCCCCAGATCGCGGCAGCGGCAATGGGACTCCTCCACCCTGAAGGTGGGGGAGCATGGTTCGCAGCTCTGCAGAATGATGACCAGACACATGATGTAGTGATTGTGCAGCACACATATACAGGTAATGACTGCACCCAGAGACGAAACTGGTGAAACTGCACCCTTATAAGGACGATCCATCGTCTTTACAAAGACGCACCCATGAAGCTCTTTTAGAGAAATTTGCTCTTTAATTGGCCGCTCTGAAGCAAAAAGCTGGTATGCATTACATCTGCTGCTTTATTATACTCACGCTGTGATCAGCAGCTGCTGGATGTTTAGTTTACAATCAAAGTAGATTGGTCTATCAAAGCGATATGCCAATTAGTCAGTCACCAACGTGATGTCAAGAGTGATCGACTGAAAGGGAACAAAATGTGACATAAAAGTGTGTAACAGTTTTTGGTTTCGGCATTAAATGAACATGAATAAAATATCAGATGGCATTGAGAGATACAATTCACTCACTGCAGTGATTCATGTCTCAAGTACTCAGTAAAACTGATTGTAAACAATAATGTCACCCAATGCCAAATTTACCTCATTTATGTCCATAAAAATGACTTTTGATAAATATATGCACAGTATTACTTATTAATGATATTTATCCTTAACCTGTTGTCCTCTTTATGTAATTCACGTTTGAATAAACCTGTGATAAGTTATTATTACAGCCACTTTTTAAATGTGTATATTTCAATAACAAAATCGGAATCGATGAATAATTCCTTTATTAAAAAGTCCATAAAAATGGCCTTATGTGCATTTTATGTTTTTATTTGAGCGTCGAGTTTCATTTGACTAATTAATTGATTAATTAATAAATAAATAAATATATACATATTTCGGTTTTGGTTTCAGTCTTTGGCTAAAAGAAAATGTTAAATTAATAAAGAACAATATTAAAAACAAAATAATTTAATAATACTTTAATTCATTCATTAATTTCTTAAAAAAAATGGCACAATAATGTTAATACAGTTATAGAAAACACTACTTTAAAATAAGTTTAAAACGGTCATTTTAACATTTACACTTAGTCATTTAGCAGATGCTTTTATCCAAAGGCACTTTGTAAGGGTTCTTACATTAAATTTTCAGGAGACATGCATGGAGTCAACAAGGTGTTCTTTTATTGACTTACGTATTGACAACACTTTGTGCAGAATAAAACAAAAACAAGAAAAAAAAACCACTGACTCATAAATTGTGCATCAACCCACAACTGAGTCCTGGGTCTCAGATGTTTTCACAGGGATCCCTCACCAGAACTAACTCAGCCATCGAAAATGAAGCCCTTTTAAGAAGCTGGACCAAACCATTCTTCTAATTACAGGGGTCTCACAAGTTCTCAATTCCATCAAACTTAAAGAGAGAAAGAAAGAAATACCTCTCTACACAAATTCAAATAAACAAAATAAAAATCACATTTATCATAAAGCCATAGTGAAAATACACTTAAACATACACACACAAACATCTTTTAAACATTCAAATGAACACACCATCCCCTAAAACATATTGTCCCAAAAACCACATTTCCCATAATTCCCAACTGAATATATAAGGGAAACAAGGAAAGACCACGCCCTTTTAATTCCAAACCTTTGTTCCATGCTGCAGTCATGAACCTCGGTGGAACCACGGGTAAGATGTACACATTTAAACAAACTTAAATAAAATGTTAAACCCATAGCTTGATTGTGATCTCATTTACTCACTAGCGTGCACTCTAGAAATAAATGATTGACTTTGTTGCTCATTGGGATTTACAGCACCAAAGAGACATGTGTTTGGGTAGATAACATTTAAAGAAACAACATAATTAGTAGCCTAAATAAACAGACAAAAACATGAATCCTCTAAAACAAACAAAATAACACTTCATATTCAAAGTAAACTAAGTGCTCATTCAGTGTGGCCATAGCCATCACACACTTACAAATGAAGCAATCAAAATCAACAAAAGAGCATCAATAAGCAAGTGCTGTAACAAGTCTCAGTTAACCTAACACAGTACACATAGCAATCTTTTTTTTAAATTATATAATAAAATAAAAAGAATAGAGCAATATAGTGTTAGAAGCTTTTTTTTAAATTGTATGATAAATAAAAGAAAACAAATAGAATACAAAACATTAGAGTTATTATGATGTGTTACTGTAAGCTTAAAAAAAGAAAAAGAAAACAAGCAGTTAGTAAATGAATTGAGTGCAAGTCTAAAAGGGGCAAGGTTTTTTTTTGTCCTTAATGGAATTAGAATAGAGAGCGCTAGAGTTAGAGGGTCAAATAAAGATGGAAGATATGTGTTTTTAGCCGATCCTTGAAGATGGCTAAGGACATATGATACTTTTTTTTTTTTTTGATTCCGAATCCTGAATGTTTGTTTTGGATTTGGCCCAAAAATTTTATTTTGGTGCAAGACTTATACTAATTACCCATAGTGAAATGTATTTGCTCTGGTCTGGGCTGTTTGTGTGAGATGTTTACCTGCAGTGGATGAAGTCGGGCACAGGGTTGTGCTGGCTGAAGCTGGCGGCGTCCAGATCTCGACAGATCTCCTCATTATCACCCGCCAGCAGCTGCACGACCATCACGCTCTCCTCCTCAAACACACGGCCCTGCAGCGACGCACACAGCAACAGCATGTAGTCATCTGCAGACAGAAAGAGAGAAGAGATCAGTATATGATGAGAGAGCGTTAAAGCAGATTCAAGATTACTCACAGAGGAGGAAGAGGGAGTTGGGTTTGGTGTGGAAGTCAGGGAAGTAGAGCCACTTGATGACGTTTGAGTCCATGCTGGAAGACGGCCGTCGCCACGGATAGTCTGAACCAGAGGAGAAATATTAATGAAATTCAGAAATATAGTCAAGAGCCTTCTTCAGGTTAGCCAAGAGTCAATTTGCTGTTAACTTAAAGAAATAGTTCACCCAAAATTAAAAATTAAATTGCTGAAAATGTGCTCACCCTCTGTTCATCCCAGATCAGGATGAGTTTGTTTCTTCATCAGGTTTGTAGAAATGTAGAATTGCATCAGTGTCTCATCAACGGATGCTCTGCAGTGAATGGGTGCCGTCAGAATGAGAGTCTGATAAAAACATCTCAATAATCCACAGCACTCCAGTCCATCAGTGAACATCTGGAGAAGACAACAACTGAACCAAAGCTCCAGGGGTGATTACTTGTGGATTACTGTGATGTTTTCATCAGCTGTTTGGACTCTCATTCTGACGGCACCCATTCACTGCAGAGCATCCATTGATGAGACACTGATGCAGTGCTACATTTCTCCAAACCTGATGAAGAAACAAACTCATCCTGAGATGGCCTGAGTTTGAGTACATCTTCAGCACATTTTCCTTATTGAGTGAACTGTCTCTTTAAGCAGACACCTGTGTGACTCACCTGTACAGACCGCAGGCGGGATGCCGATGCACATCAGGTACTGGAAGGCTAACATGCAGGCCAGGAAGCAGCAATACTTGGACCAGACGCAGGCGATGGCTTTTCTCCTCCGCTGATACATCACCGCAATCAGACCGAACGCGTGCAGCATGGCATAGAAATCCATCCGCTGGCCGATCACATTCACCGCTAACAGAAAACAGGTCTAGAGGAAAAACATTCAGCCACAGGTTTCAGATTAGGACAATAATGAGTGCATTTGAAAGCATCACTATACATCAATTAAAATCCAATACCTTCACGTTACCGTGATCCATTACCTTCACACTCTATTGTGGTTTATCTGTCTCAACAGTGTGTTAGCAATCTGAGCTTCAGATGATAATCTATTAGAGACCGTCTCACAGACAGAGAGTAAATCAGTGTCTGAACAAAACCAAAATTAAAAGAGAGAACGTGATTTTGCAAAGCAGGACACGTTCATGTTCCTGCAAATCATCATATTTTTCTGATTTCTGAAGATCATGTGACACTGAAGACTGGAGGAATGATGCTGAAAATACAGCGGAGCATCACAGAAATAAATTACATTTTAACACAGATTCACACAGAAAACAGATATATTAGATTGTAATATTATTTCATAATTTTTACTGTATTTTCGATCAAATAGCAGCCTCTGTCAGCAGAAGAGACTTGTTTAAAAACAGTACCAACCTCAGATTTTTAAATGGTAGTGTATAATTAATACTGATATTACCTCAAGACCAAATTTGTAGAAGAAGTAGTTGATGAAATATTTGGTGCAGTTGAGGATGCCGTCGTCCAGATGTTGGCGTGTGATGTTGTGAAAGATGGTTCTTGTGACCGGAGGAGGGAGGTTGTTCTTCATCCGAGAGAAATCCTGGTGACGGTAAACGGTCACCTCAAACGCCAAGAGAGCCAGCATCAGTAGGTTATTCTGTGTGCCGAAAATAAACCAATATACAAACAAATCAATAAATGGAAAAGGATGCTTTAAAGGGCAAAAAAGGAAAGATGTCTATTGTCAATAGTGTACTGTAGATATGCACAATATGAAGCTCATTTTTACACAGAAATCAATGCTTTCGGTTGATTAACAGCAAATTTGTGTGACCAAAGTTTACCAAAATTAATACTGAATCTAAAGCCATAAAAAGATACTTGAAATAAAATAAACATTAACTGAAATGAAACAAAATATTAATATAACTTACTTCATCTAGCTACCAAGTACCGTTTCTTATTTATATTTAAATTAATGTTAAATAACAGAATAAAAATGAATAAGAACTACAAAAAGTACTAGAAATGACAAAAAAAAAACTAAATTACAAAAACTTTAAAATACAAATAAATATGCTATAGTATCTCAAAAATACTAACTGAACACTACATGTGACCAACCTTTACCCGTATGTTTATAAAGTACATACATTATTCATATCAAACCATCTTCTACAGAAACCAAACAGGTGTGTATTCTTATATCTTCCTCTATATTGGAAGAGCCTTACGAAAGTACTCACACCCCTTCATTTAGTTCACGTTTTGTTATATTGCAGCATTACGTTAAACTGCTCTAAATACCTTTTTCCACATCAGTCTACACTTCATACACCATAATAATAAAGCACAAAACATATATAGGTTTAATACATTTTTTTATTTCAGTTTTAGTTTTAGTTATTACATCAAGTAAACAATGTCGGAAATAACAAATATATATATATATATATTTTTTTTTTTTTTATTACATATATTTTATTTTAGTAACAATTACTTAATTTCAAATAATGCATTGCTAGGCTTTAATTTTAGTTTCACGTTTAGTTTAGCTAACTGTACACTCTTAAAAACAAAGGAGCGTCACAATGCCATAGAAGAACCTTTGTGTCCAAATGGTTCCATAAAGGACCTTTAACATCTGAAGAACCTTTCTGTGTGTTAAAAAAGGCGAAAACAAGGATCTTTTAGATTAAAAAGAGATGGGAAAGAACCTTTAACAGAATGGTTCTTTGTGGAACCAAGAATGCTTCAGGCGACCTTTTAAGCACCTTTATTTGAAAGCGTGTAATAACTATAATAATCCTAACTATTGTGTTTTTGCGTCTGAACATCAGCAGGTCTCACCCTCAGGTTCTCCAGCAGCGGAGAGAACTTCCTGAGGCCGATCCAGTGCGCCGGATCCAGCGGGCCGCTGTAGAGCAGAGATCTGGCCATGTCTGAGCGCTGAGCATCTGTGTAGTTCTCCGGCTGGAGGAGAGAAGATCAGACTCAGACCTGAGCGTGTGTGTGTGTGTGTGTGTGTGTGTCGTCTGAGTGTGTGAGGACTCACCATACTGCAGTTCCTGGAGTACAAGGACGGGTTGATGGAGGTCAGCTGGTACAGCATCTTACAGACGATGATGACGCAGGTCCAGACGGTGCAGACGCTGGACGCCAGAGGTCTGAACTGACTGAAGGGCAGAGCGAAGGCCCAGCTCACCAGGAACACAGAGTTAAACAGAGACACCTGACAGAGACACAACCAGAGAGCGTCTCTCAGCACAAACAAGCTGGCTTCACACATCTCTCTAAATGTTTAGAGAGAGAGAGAGATCAAATAAAATGTTAAAAAATAAGCTACAATTCAGAAATAAAACTAATAAAGAAATAAAAAAATAAATAAGATAAAAAAAATCTATATTAACAATATAATGAATATAAACAAGCAAGCACAAAAGCTTAGCTGAAACAAAATATTTTCTAAATTGTATTTAGAAACACATTAAAAAAAAAGAAAATACTGTATAAGTTGGTCTTTAAATTATAAATAATATAGTGCCAGTGTTATTTTAGCATCATCGATATACTAGCACTAGTTTTATACTATACTCGTTTTTTCAATGATACAAATTTTTATTTTATATTTTTTAATATTTTCTGTTTTCGTGTTAATTTTAGTTAATCTTCTTTTATAATTGTACTGTGTGTTTTGTCACTCTTGGTTGTTTAATTATATGGTTGTATATATATATATATATATATATATATATATGTTTGTGTGTGTGTGTGTGTGTGTGTGTGTGTCCATATGGTATTATTAATTTTATTGAATTTTATTATTGTTATTTAACTGATTTATTAATATAGTTGTAGTTATTTTAATATATTATGTTAAACTAAATAAAAATGAGAAATGTCACCTTTAGCTGAAATAAAGTAAGTTTAAGATTTTAGTTTTTAAATTGTTTTATTTAAATTACCGTATCTTATTTCAAGTAATGAAAATGTTTTTGATGGTTTTGTTAGCTATAATAACCCTGGGATGGGGATTCTTTCTTGAGGTGGATTATTTGGGCATACTGAGCAGCTAGACACCGTGTAGGATCTGCTACTACTTTGCTGGATTGTCCAAAAGCTGTGATTGTTCCTCACCTCTCTGACTGAGACCCAGATGATGTAGGACGAGACGATCTTGATGATGTGGAGCTCCAGCAGCCACCAGATGAAGAGCTGCAGCTTCTGAACACCCTCCAGGAGCTTGAGGAACAGCACGGTCAGACGCTCCAGAACCAGATGCCACTTGCTCTTCAGCTCTTCACACCAGAGAAACACACGCGTCACTGACAGAAACAGCCTGTCTCTCAGATAAAGAGCTTCAGCATCTCTATTACTTTGAACTGAAAACATTAGATGAAAAAAACTTGCATTAAGAAAAAAATAATAATAATATCAATACTGAAAATACAAAAATGTTAAGTTAAAGTATTAAGAAAAAGTATTAAATATATAAAGTATTAAGAAATAATATAATGGTATAGAAATAATACTAAAATAACTTGACAATGCAAACAAAAGTGATTCTGCAACCTGAAAGTAATGCACCTCTATTAATAATAAGTTAAAGCATGACCAAAATTAGAAATGCTGCCTTGGAAATTCATTTAAATAAATCAAGTTAAAGGTGAAGTACTAAAATAAAATAAAATAAAAGTATGTATTTCATTCATACTTTAAAAGGAAATTGGAAATGTTGCTTTGGCAAGTAATTGAAATAAAATAAGTTTTGGCTGAATATTACAATAACTAAAAATGTAAATGAAATAAAAAAGAAGAAAGCTAAATAGAATATAAAAACTTCACAAATTTGACTAAAATTGATTAAAACCAAATAAAACTCAACACTGAAGCTAAAAGTGAATTCTAAATATTAAATACATATTTTATTAATTTAATAAATATGAATAACTAATTTATAAAAGTATAGAAATAATACTAAAATAACTTCTGATATTAACAAAAACCTTTATTAATTATTAATAAAGAATATACAAACTTCACAAATTACACACACACAAAAGAAACTTACAAATAAGAGTTAATTGTAGATATTGATAAATATTATAACAGTACTGAAAAAGCATTAGAGTATGTTTTAGAGATTAGAGGATTAGAGAGTCACATCAGGATTTTGGGGAATGCGAGAAGCTGGTTCCAGGACAGTAAAATAATGACCCTGTGCGCAGCAACACTTACAGAGCCGTTTGTCAACATTACAACGCTGAAACAGACAATAATGGGTAAAATAGCTCAATCTCAAAACAGTCATAAAACACAGACGCCCACAGATGGATCACAGCGACATGTTCCAGACATTTTTATGAAATGCATAAAGCACGAGCAGTGGAGTAACAACAGTTTAGAAAAGCAAAGTTAGACTCGCAGCTGTTCTCTGGAGCATGCAGATCACAGAAAACACAGTTTGAAGATCGCTACATAAGGCTAACAAGAAGCTACACAACCAGTACTGTTAAAAATAAGATAGGCCACACAATTTTAGGTCTAAAAAGCTTGCCCTTTTTATCTAAGGTTTTAGAAAAAGTGTTTTTTAAACAATTCCAGGCCAACTTGACTTATAAAGCTGTTGCTGTGTTTGGTCTTAAGGGAAATGTGCTTAAGTGGTTAAAATCATATCTCACTGGCAGATCTTTCTCTGTCTGCACAGTGAAAGAAAATTCATACAGTTTGCCTCTTCTTTTGGGGGTACCTCAGGGTTCGACTCTCGCACCAATATTATTTTCCCTTTATATGTTAAGTTTAGTATCCATTTTTCGTAAATATAATTTATCCTTCTACTGTTTAGATTTATTTTCCAGTGAGACAGCAGAACATGAACATCATCAAAAATTTATTTAAATTTATTTATTTAAATTTATTTAAATCTGGACACAGATTTAAAAATGGATAAACAAATACATTTGGTCGCCAGGTCAAGATTTCTTTTAGCTAAAACTAAACCTTTTTGTAAACTGCTTATTTTAAGAAAGCAATCACATTGATAGTATCCTCACAAACGGATTACTATAATCTGCTTTATTCTGGATTTGATCACAGAGCATTGGCACATCTTCGAGTGAGACAAAAAATTGACACCACTTTTAAAATCATTGAAATGGTTGGCAATTCGATACAGAGTTATTGTAGCTATAAGATCTTGTTACTTATTGCATAATTTTGCCCCCTTCCTATTTTTCAAGTGTGTTGACCTTTTACAATCCTTTCTAGACCTTTGAGATCAGAAAATCAAGGATGACAGAGCCTTTTCTTGTGTTGGGCCCAAACTTTGGACTGATTTCCCTCTTTCTGTAAGGTCAGTAAAGTCATTACCGAAATTTACCGACTTTTTGGGCATCTTCATGATGGGGTGTTTTTGATTGTTTACCTTTGCTTTGGCTTTATGTTTATGCATTCGTTGTTCATGATTGTGAAGCCCTTGGGGAACAGGTTGCATTAAGTGTGCTATATAAATAAATCAACAACTAAAAAAGTTAACTGACTCTCAAATCAAGGATATGATCCTGTTTTATTGCACTGCTCTTCACTGAACATGAATGGGTACAAAACTGTGTTTATTTTATTATTCCAACATTCCTCCTTAGTTTAGATCTTAGCAGAAATGAAATATGACACAATGCAATCCATTAGTTTTTCTCAAATTATATTTATATTTATATATATATATTTATATTTATATAACCCAACATTTTGATTTAATATTCATTATTTTCCTAATGACAGAAACATTCATACAATGCAAGAAAAAAAAAAAAAAAGAGCATTTGTTATAATTAATGAAAACAATTTGTTTTTTTGTTTTTTTGACATAAGCCAAAAATTTGACTAAATGCAGGTCAATATAATAATTTTCACTCAAGGTAAAACTAAATAGACTTTGTCATTAAATGTTTCATTTAGTCTGCACTGTATAAATAAAGTCAATTTTCAAAGACCTTAATGTTTATTGCAATATCCTTTTTTTAATGCATAATATATATATATATATATATATAATTGTTTTTTTTTTTTTTTTTTTGTGGTGTACTAAAGGAAATGAATAAATAATACCCACAATCAAAACAGCTATACTAATTAAATAGTATGTAAACTATTATATTTCTATATATATTTCTTTAAAAAAACATTTTTTATGTGGAGTATTATTTGCTTTTTGACAAACTGAACAAAACCGGTTCTACTTTAAGTAAATGACTCAGCCGTTTCAGTTTTTTCAGTGCATCCAAACCCAATCTGACGGTCAAATCTACCTGACCCCTGGTCCGGCTCAGGATCTGCTGTCATCGAGCAGCTGAAGTGTTGCTCAGAGATCTTCTCTTCCTCCCATTGTTTAACATCATCTTCCTCTTTCTCCAGGTCTACTCTCTCCTCTGTCTCCTCCTCATTTATGGAGTTAAATGAAGGTTTGACCATGGAGATATCCACCAGACTACCATCCAGATGAACGAGTCTGACAGCGAAGGAAGAGACAACTCACTGATTCACATTCATTTTTAGCCAATAACGAACAAAAAATAAAGTGTTAAACATAAGCAGTGCTGACGTTGCAAAACATCTACATTTTAACATCCCTCTGACTTTTCATGTTTTCTGGATTTACAGCATTGAATCACAAACCTCATTTGGATTTTTATTTTTTATTTTTGATACAAACTGATCTATAATATATAAGAAATGCAGAATTAATAAATTATATTATCATTATTACATTAACATTGTTACGTGGGAATGTGTTGTGTTGGTCTAGTGTTCCTTTTGGTGCGTTTCTCTTTCTTGTTACCCTCTTACTATCATGACTCGCAGGTGGAGCTGATAATGAGTGACCTGATTGGGGACGGGAGTGATTGCTGCTACTTAAAGCCACCTGAAGCATGGATCTGGAGCTCCCCGCTCTCATGGCTTCCTTGATTGAGAGACTTGTGTCTATGCTGTAACATACGGTGTACATGCTGACTGTGGAATGAGACAACTGTTGTAAATCATTACTTTACTTTTCTAAGTTGATCTGTTATGTGGAACTTTAATATTTATCTTAAACCCTAATCATTTGGAGCATAGTAGGGAGGTGGGTGCCTTTTTATTTATTACTCGTTTTCTCTTGTTTGTGATAAGTAGGGAGGTAAGCTTTTGTATATTTTGTTTATTATCTGAATTCTAGGTTAGAATCTTTAATATAGTTAGCTTTGTTTTGTTATTTATTTTGGCTTTTCCCCCTCCTGAAATGTATATGCTCTTTTCTACCTTATGTTTAATAAATTTACTCTTTATACTTTAAAGTATCTTTGGTGTTTTGAAGCTTTGGGAGTGAGAGCGGGGACTCCAGGGATCTTATTTGGATCCCTGTTATTTGTTATGAATGTTTCTTCTGTTCTCTTTGAGTAGAGACTTTTGTTAATTCGTAACAACATCAACAGACAAGGCAGAATAGTTTATTCATATAGCACATTTTGTACACAATGGTAATTCAAAGTGCCAAGTACATAAAATAAAGTAAATTAATTATTCAAAAAGAATAATACTTTTAACTTAAGAAATAAAAACATTATATATAAATAAATGATGAAATGATTAAATGAGATCATTTAATAATGCAAACAAAAATAAACTATGCCACTTTAAAAAAGATGCATTTGTGTTATGCACCTTGTTATGATTATATTACCATTAATAATAACAACAACATATTACTAACAACTATAAACTAATAACTATAATTATTATTGTTGTTGTTGTTTATTATTATTATTATGCAAGAATGAGATCAAAACAGATGCCATGCACGTTATCATACACACACTGTGATGTACGGAGGGATTATTCCCTCCAAGGAAATCCTGTCAGAAAACCTGATGGAGTCAGAAACTTCTGTTTTTCAGCTTGACGGGAATTCCAGATCTAAATCCAGTTTATGGCTAGACTTGAAAAAGCTCACGACTGCAGCGGCCAGACAAGCAAAGCTCAAAGAGACCGTAAGGTGCGTCTTAAAGATGGAGAATACTTTCATTTTGTGCTTTCAGTAACTACTGTACCTGGAGATTGTGCTCTTCTGTTTGTCGGCCACAGATTTAATGTCGGTGAGCTCCAGGAAGCGCTCGTGGAAGTAGTGCAGATGCAGGATGCAGACCAGCAGGAACGAGGTGGGAATGAAGATCCGCGTGAACAGAGCAGGAACAGAGAACTTCTCCAGACCCAGATCTTCCAGCCTGCACAGAAGAGGAGCTCACCTATCACACCGCAACACCTGTGACACTGCTCCTGCATCTTAAAAGACACCTTAAATGCATACTTCTCTCTGCTCATGCCTGTCATGTTGGACCACACGTTTATGGAGGACTCAAACTGGAAGGTGTAGACCAGAATCAGCACCAGCATGGTGTAAACCACCACTGACATCCAGAAATACTTCAGCATCCAGCGCCATCTCTCATAGTGCAACTGGAACAGACACATTAACTGTCTGTATAAGCATATCTAACACAAGATGAATACTGAAAACGTACAGAAGTCAACTGCACCACAGAAAAAGAAATGAAACAGGTAATAGCTACTTCTTAACTCAAATTCAGGCTTCAATTCTGAGTTTATATCTCTCGGTTGTTTGCTCAAATATATTTTGTCTGATATAAAATTTCTAACAATTCTGCCTTTTTTTTTTTTTTGCAATGCATATTTTTGCAAGTTCATATCTCATAATTATGACTTCTTCCCATAATTGTCTTTTGAGAATTGTGAGTTGATATCTCTCAATTCAGCAGTTGTATCTCAATTCTGTGTTTATACCTTGCAATTATTACGTTTTTCTTCAGAAATGCAAGAAATGTTTTTGTCTTTGTAAAAATAAATAAATTAATGGATAATAATAAACAAACAAAAACAAAAATGACATACAGTAACTAACTAAAGAAAATAACAAATGGAAATAAACAAACAAAAGATAACAAATGAGAGATAAAACACAAAACAAACAAACAAATAGATGATAAATAAACCAAATGACAGTATACAAACCACACCGACAAACAAACTCCACATTAATTACTGTCTAATAACTCTGTTACTGTGTCTATAGCGTGTTATTTGTAACAGTGGAAGTGATATCAGAAGGTTGTCATCAGAGCTACAGAGTCCAACACAAACCTGATAAAGTGCAACGCAAAAGAGAAACATCATCATGTAAATGATCTTGTACATGACGATGCGTCCCTCAAAGCTGACGAAGAAGAACATTCCTCCACAGATGTAGAGCCAGTATTTGTTGAGCATAGCCATGACAGTACGGCCCAAAACATCCGTCATCTCTCTGTGTCCACCGGCCTCGTCCTCCAGACCCTCTGTAACACACACACACACACACACACACACACACACACACACACACACACACACACACACACACACACACACACACACACACACACACACAGGTTTGTGGAAAAGGTTTAGCATATCAAAATGCTTACCAATATACATTAGCTGATATAAATACTATTTGTTTTGTTTTGTTTAACTTTCCTAGCTCAAAAAAAAAAAAAAATTACAAAAATAACAAAAACCCTAAAAGATTCAAGAGTTTTTACAGAACTTAAATACACAAATAAAATGTTTGTTTAAACAGCATCTGTCTCTGAAAACAAACCAGCAGTGATCGATTTGATCTTATTGTTCTTTTCAAAGCTTCTTAGCACAATATACTTTTGAAAATCTGAACATTTAATTATATATAAAAATTATATATATATAATAAATCACATTTCCTTATATTAAATTGTTTGTGAAATTTGTCAAATTTAATTAATTATTTCCTCATTTGAGGATATTTGGGATGTGAACAATTAAATATTTGCAATATACACAGACGTTTTCTGGAAATGCTCAAGATTTATTTTGTAAAAATGTGTATTAAAACATTTGTCTATTTTTTTATTTTTTAGTTTCAGTTATTTTAGCACCATTTTAGTATCAAGTTAAACTAAATGAAATAGGACATGTTTAATAGTTTAATTTTAATAATTGTTTTATTGAACTTTTTATGGTTTTAGTTTTAGTTAACAGTACTGTTTCAATGTGTCTCTCACCAATTGTGTGTCCCTCCACTTTTACATCAGACAGCTGTGTTTCTACCATCTGCTTCTCTCTCCTCTCTGTCAGAAACTGCCTCAGCAGCAGCCAGAAACTGAGGAGGCACAACGTCTGCACAAACACACGCAAACACACTGTCATATCAGAATCAGAAACAGAAACAGAAAGAGCTTTATTGCCAAGTATGCTTGCGCAAACAAGGATTTTTTTTTTTGTGCGTGACATAAACGTCAGTACACAGAGAACAACACACAGAAAAAAAAGAAAAACAAAAAGAGACAAATATTGCACAATAAATCAGAAAATAAATTCATTGTATGAACAGTTGTGCTATAGATTATAACGGAATAGAATAGAGTAAGATGCAGGGATGTACTAGGATGGAGGGGTGCCAGATAAATATAAGGAAATTGCACATTTCTATTGCATAAGTGGGGGACATTTAACTGTTCATGAGGTAGATTGCCTGGGGGAAGAAACTGTTCTTGTGCCTGACTGTTCTGGTATTTGCGGCTCTGAGGCGCCGGCCAGATGGAAAAAGTTCAAAGATGGGGTGACTTGGATGTGAGGGATCCAGAGTGATATTCTGAGCCCTTTTCCTCACTCTGGATGTATACAGCTCTTGAAGGGTGGGCAGGGGAGCACCAATAATCCTTTCAGCAGTCTGAACCGTTCTCTGTAGTCTTATGTCTGATTTTGTAGCTGAACCACACCAGACAGTTATTTATGTGCACTGTTTTATATTATTACAGTCCAACAAAATTATGCAGAGTCAATGATTCATTCAAAAGAGGATATGTGTGTTGAGTGCCTAAAACTCCCTTAATCAGGATAAAATCACTGTACTGCACAGTGTCCAGTGTTTCAGCAGCAATGCTAAATAAACAATCACAATAAACAACTCAAACAAGTATTACACTGTGTCCTAATAAGTCACAGCCAATCAGATCATCGTATCTTATCATTTATTTATTTACTTTGTAATATTAATGGAGAAGGATATTTATTTTCCCCTGCATTCTGTGTTTTTCATTTTATTTTATTTTATTTTTCTGGACTTTTTGTGTTTTATGAGTTACATAATTGTTAACACAAATTCATCATCAAAAATGAAATGGATTAATAAAACTTTAAACAATTATATATAAAAAAGGAATTAAATGAAAACATTACGAATAATTTCAAACAAAATATTGCGTTTTTTTATCTTTTTGTTTAATAAGATGCTGCACAACAGAACTGTTTAAATTAAAACATGGATGAACAAATATCTTGGTTATATGATATTCCTTAAAATATTACTATTATTAATTATTACTACTACAAGTATTTTGAGAATTATATTTTAGTATACAAAAGAGATATATTTCTGTCATAATTTCTTCAAGTTAAACCAGACTTTTATTTTGACGGGTTGTCATGAAGGTCTTCAGTTTTACTTTCTGTTTCGATAGGTATTTGACTGTATTTCTTTATTTCTGCTGTGTGATTAATCCACATCGAATAAAAATGTCCAGAACGTATCATATCATTCATCACACCGGCTCTAGTAGACACAAATGCAGTACGTGATCTGTTCTTACTTTCGATCCCAGTTCCCGGAAAGGCACTTCTTTCTTCAGGAAGAGTCCAGGAACCGGCTGCAGTGACTCGAAGCTCCAGATGTACTGCAGGATGATGAGCAGGTTCCCATAAAACACCATGAATGGAGAGGTGATCATGGAGTATTTCCTCCGGTCCCTCACCATCCACAGAACACAGGACCAGATGAGGAAGATGAAGGTCAGCCAGCTCACATACGTGATGCTCCAAGCCTTGGATGGACGGTCAGGAGAAGAAACAATGCCTTTCCACACAAGACCTCAAATGATGTCTTTAAATGAACGTGATTCGCACAGACTCACCATCATGGCGATGAGAGCACAGATGTAGCTCTGCTTCATGACGAACCTGAAGGCCTTGACCGCCGTGTTCACACGAACAACACTGAACGGCTGAACCTCGGGAAGCTCGACATACACCGAGTCAATCTCATAAACACCGCAGTCCACTTTCTCTGGAAAAGCAGCATGTATTTTAAGCAAACACCAAGGACGGATTCTGTGAATCATCTAATATCTTTGCCCTCGAGCATGAATGGAGGCTTTACATGTGTGTATCTGGAAAAAACAGACTGCATTTCCAAGAACCAAAAAAAACCAAACTTCCTGAAATCTATGGAAAATATATATGGAATATAGGGATGTTTATGGGAATAGTGTGAGTGGAAAAACATCCTATTTCACTACATATTAACTTGCACCTAAATCTAAATCAGTATTTTTGTTAAAAATTTTTTTTTTTTTTTTTTAACCAGATAGATTTATTATAATTAGGGACATATCAATTAGTAAAATAGCAAAATAATATTTTAAATCCATAAATATATAATTCTCTCTCCACATTATACATGTATGAATATATAAAGTAAAAAACAAAAATTATATATATATTTTTTCAAATACCATGATATTTGACTGACTTACGCGGATCAGTCTCGGGTCGGCCGGGTCTGTAAAGAGGGCTTGAGTAGATCTCCACAGACGTCGGTCCGTTGGTGAGGTCCAGCGAGGCTCTGTTTGATGTTTCCATCAATACCTGGGACAGAGTAAAGCCACAGTGTTTCCTGACAGGCTCTTGTTTTCATCTATGATGCTCATTAATGACAGTCGATCTGAAACACAGACCTCAGGTGTGCTGTAGCTGTCTTGTGTGGTGAGCAGCTGAAAATGCAGAAGGAATGACTATTTATCTACAAATCACATCTTGAAACAAATCATAGAAAATATATGGTAAGTGCATGCATGTCTGCTACACAAACATATACAAAGAAAATATCTTGAATAAGTGCATAGTTATTAACGGAAACTACACACTTCTGAGACAGCCTTGGTGTCCCTCAGGGCTCAATACTTGGTCCCTTGCTTTTCAGCATTTATATGTTTCCTCTTGGGCAGTTGTTAAGATCTCTCGAACTGAACTACCATTTTATCCACTCTAATCCGGGCCAATACGTGATTATTTCCCATCTCTCAGACTGTCTATCTGAGATGAAGTTGTGGATGTCTGAAAATTTCTTGTGTTTGATTTGTTCCATAACAGAAGTTATGCTTCTTTGCTCTTTCCTAAAACACGTCTGCGTTCTGGGGGTGATCGGGCAACATTTTTTAAATCTCGTCTTAAAACGTTTTATTGTTATTCACTATTTTTGTGTATTACTCTGTATTGTTGTGTTTGCTTGTGTTGTTATGCGCTTTGAGAAAGTACTCTTTTAAAGGTGCTTTACTAAATAAAATGTATTATTATTAAAGATAATATTTATCACTATGTTAATTTAGAAATATATGCATATATTAATATTCATATTTACACGTAAATCTCCATATAATGCATAGGTTAGACTTCTTTCTATCTGACCCCCCCTACATCTATATTTGACGTCTATCAAGTGGGATCAAGCCTTCTTTGGATTTCCCGAAGTACATGTGACATGATGTTTACAAAATGTTTTATTTCAACTGAAAATTGCTGTTTCGGCTGAATATTTTTGCCTCCTGAAATATCGGGGGTCCTACGTGTCTCTCATCTGTGCGATAATGAGCCATTCGCCACAGCTGCCTCTTCTTCTCTGCAGTGTAAACGGTCATATTGCTCTCAGAAGATTCTGTTTCCTTTCGTTCCTCAGTCTCTCCCTCGTTCTCTTTGACCTGCCGATGAACCACAATCACATATACATCCCATTATACTCAGTTTAATACTGCATCATCTGGATACTAGTTTAAAAAAAACACAATTCTTAAACCCTCATGTTGTGCTCTGGTCACTGTTTTCTTTTTCCTGAATATGCTTTTTAATATCATCGCATTGGATTAACACTTAATCACAGAGGAGTATAACAACTTCACAAAAACATTTAGATGTTCGCTGTTCAAATCTTATTTGACTTCTGTAATCAGATGAGCAGGAAGACTGTAGTCTGACCATGTCTTCTGACTCCTGAAGCCAAAGGCGGATGAGCGTGGCCAGAGTGTAATACAGCACCAAGAGCATGATGGGATTGACAAAGTGATGCCACTCCAGATCAGGGTTGACTCTGAACATCCAGGTGTTAGAGCAGTCCGTCTGAACCACAGGAGAGATGCCAAACAGACTGAGGAAAAGATGAGAAAATAACATTCATTCATAAACCCATCCATTACATTCCAACATGTTACAGTGAAGCTATCTGATATTATGACTAACATAGACACTGATGTGCAGAAGATCAGGATCAGTAGGACTTTTTATGTTTTTTAAAGGCTGCATTTATTTGATAAAAAAATACAGAAATATTGTGAAATATTATTACAATTTAAAATAGCTGTTTTCTATTTTATTATGCTTTAAACTGTAATTTATTCCTTTGATGCAAAGCTGAATTTTTAGCATCAGATGAATAAAAAGTAAAAAAAAAAGAACAGCATTTATTGAAAATCTTTTGTAACACTACCATTAAAACGTTCAGACTATAGTCAGTCATTTTTTCTTCTTTCTTTTTCTTTTTATTTAAAAAAAGAATAAAAGATGTTAACGTATTTAAAAAAGTGATAGCAAAGACTTACGTTGTTAGAAAACATTTCTATTTATAATAAATGCTGTTCTTAACTTTTTATATGGATCAAAGAATTCTGAAAATAGTATCAGAGATTTTAAAAATACTAAGAAGCACAACTGTAATAAATCAGAATGATTTCTGAAGAATCAAGTGACACTGAAGACTTAAAATAACAAAACAGTTATCTAAAATTGTAATAATATTTCACAATGCAAATGTTATATTATGTATTTTAGATCAAATAAATGCAGCCTTGGTGAACAAAAACGATGATATTTCACCATCATGTAAAAAAATACCATACCATATTTTTGAAAAGTTCAATGCATATATTCAAATAATAATAAAAGATATATAAAAGATATGAAACTGGAATGATTAAGTTTATCACCAAATAAAAAAATTCTAATGCTAAGGTTATGCTTGTGTTTATATCTATCTATTTTTTCTTTCTCTCTTTCAGTGGAACCAAAACCAGACGCCCAGGGAACAAAAACAACAGTCTGTGCCTTTTACAGGGAATAAAAGTTAAAAAGGATATAAATGGGATGAGCAAAGAGAAAACAGAAGCACAGCCCAACACTTCCAACTTCAATTCTATTTGAAATGAAAAATAATCTGAAGCATCGCCTCCATTCAGAACGAACACATGGCTTTTTTTTTTAATGCAACCTGAATGCAATGTACTTCACACTTAGCTGATGAAATCAATAAAATGGTAACTTCTCGCAGCCAAACCCCTGCATGCTCCTTGGTTTTTATAGAAAATATGAAGTCAGAATATTTGGCCTTTCGCAATTCATCCAAACCCAGAGCATGACGTCCAAGTCCTAATACCACGGCTGAAAATAACGACATGTTGCTGGATAGAGTTACTGTTTATAATGCGGCCAATTCATAATAAACTCACTGTTAAGTAGAAAAAGGTGCCATGAGGACATCAGAGCATAAAGACAAATCAGACATATTCAGCAAACCTTTACAAAAGTCTCCTGTTTCTCATTTTGATCTAAAAAAATCTGACACGCATATCCTCTAAAGATCTGAACCTCTCAAAGGATAGAGATGTCAAACCAACAGAGAAGCATTTGCTTTCGATCTCTGGGTTTGCTAAATTAGCATTTTTTTTTTCACCCAAAATAGACTCTTCCCTGGCATTTCCACATATTTAGAGCTCAGCTAGTGTGCAATCAAGCGTGTCATCACCACAGAGCTGCTTCTGATTGTGCTGTTTATGTGATTATCAGAGAAAAGCTCTTTGTTTTAGTCTCAGAGCCTAATGCTTTTCTAAGAGAGTGTTTCTCAGGTTTTGTTTGAGGAAGAAACCGCTAAATCCTGAAAAAAAACACTTAATTCTCTGTGGCTGAATGAAGGGGTTTAGTAAAGCACATTTCTACGCTTGTTTTTTGCTTTCTCTGCACGTTCGCCACTCCCACACATTGTGTTTCTGAAGGTAACAGGGTTTTTATTTTTTCACGTGTGTGTGTTTGGCTTGGCCCTCGCTGTGTTTTCTGAGCTCGGTTTCAGACGTGTGTGTAGTATCGTGTCTTTTATAGAGGCTCTGAATGCGTTTGAGGTTTCAGGATGTGGATTTGCCCCAAATGAGCGGAGTAACAATTTTAAAACTGGCTTCTTTCAGAGGTCAGGATGATTGTTTATTTGTAGCGTTTGGTTATGGTTTTACCATTTTGAAATCTTGTTGAGCTGCTACAAATGTACCGTAACAGAGCAAACCCACACAAACAGCCGACGCAGGAGAGAGGCTTTCAGACCTACAAGACTTCAAGCTGTTTTCTGCTGCTTGGATTTTATGTCAGTCATGCTTTTGGGGCGACACTTGCCTCTAAAGCAAACTTATTTATTTCATTACGCATAATAATAATAATAATAATAATAATAATAATAATAATAATACACATATTTTTTTTCTTTTTATTTCATAGTGTTAAAAACTGTAACTGGCTGTAATTTTGCACTCTTTGCTAAATTTTAACAATGCATTTTTAGAAGTTAATTTATTTCATTACATGTACTGTAGTAATAATAATAAAAAATAACAACAGCAATAATTAACATTTATACGTTTATTTTTATTTTTACAGTGATTAAAATGATTATTTCCTTATAGTTATTGTTGCTGTTTTTACATTTTATTAATATTTTTTAGGAACATATTTATTTAATTACATGTTTGTTATTATTTTTATTATTATTATTATTATTATGCTGTTACATTAATAAGAAAAATAGTGTAGGTTAACTTTTTAAAGATGTGTGAAAATCTTAAAAAATCGTAAATAAATAAATAAGAAAAGAAAAGAAAAAAATCATAAAGATTTTTCAGAAAAAAAATTATTCAATAAAAATATTTTAAAGGGATCATAGGTTATGATTTCACTTTTTTAATGTTAAAATGTTGCTGTTTTAGCAGAAACAACATGTGCAAAGTTACGATGCCCGATGAAATGGTCTTTTACAGATTCCACTTTTAAGGCCTACAACAAACGTCTGCTATAGACTACAGCGAGTTACTTCCTGGGTTAGTGACATCACAAATCCTAAAATTAGCATAAACCCTGCCCCCAGAAACATGCAACTTCCTGTTCTGGTAAGAGGTGTGATGTTTCCGGACTCAAATCAGGGAGGAACCAGGAACTCAACAGACCATTTTCAGGACATTTACATTTAATCATTTAGCAGACGCTTTTATCCAAAGCGACTTACAAATGAGAATAGAAGCAGTCAGGTCAACAAGAGAACAACAACAGTATACAAGTGCCATGACAAGTCTCAGTTAGTCTAATATAGAACGCATAGGTAGGGTTTTTTTTTTTTTTTTAATTAAAAGACAAGAAAAGGAAAAGTGCTAGTGTTAGTTGGTTAAGTGCAGGCGAAAAAGATGAGTCTTTAGCTGTTTCTTGAAAATGAGTAAAGACTCAGCTGTACGAATTGAGATTGGGAGGTCATTCCACCAGCTGGGGACAGTCCAGGAAAAGGTCCTTGAGAGTGATTTTGAACTTCACACACAGAGAAGCAGTGTAGACTAAAGGTGAAAATGAACATGTTCACTCAGTAGAGAAGAGTTTTGGTCAGCAAGAAAAGAACAGAGAGGGACACTGGTCTCACCTGGCGTAAGTGTTTCCAGGAGGAACGGCCTCCTGGAGGAACTGGAACTGGTAGAGATAGAGCATGATGAGGTGTCCGGCACTGAAGATGGCCATCAGGACACACAGACAGCTGAAGAGGAGCGGGTCGAACCTGCGGCAGAAAGACCACCAGGTGCACAGGCCCAGGAAGGTGAAGAAGTACACAGTGGAGGTCAGAGACGGCAGCATCATACCTGGAACAAGGACACATTGAGAGAACGTCATTTCAAGAGCATAAAAGTGCAGAGGAATTTCGGAAAAAATTTGTGTGCAAAAAACGACCAATGTTAATTTTCAATACCAAAGCAATGTATGATTCAAGTCCGGGCATGCAAGGGTAAATCTTTCTCAATTATTTGGATTCCTATTGAAATTACTATATTTTTTGCCCCTTAAAGGAATGGTTTAATCAAAAACAAACGTCAGAATCAGAGTCGAAACAGCTGATAAAAACAACACAATAATCCACATAGAGTCTATAATCCATAATAACACTTCCTCCAGTGAAAAAGTGTTCTGTTCTGAATCAGGAGAGAAATCTGCACAGATCAAGCAGCGTTTAAACAGCTCTAAACAAATCTGTGAGAGACAACAGCAGATGCACTTTTTCACTGGAGGAAGTGTTATTATGGATTATAGACTCTGTGTTTGAGTTAAAATCATCTTAATGCTGGATGTGTTTCATCTTTTGTCTTCTCCAGATGTTCATTGATGGACTGGAGTGCTGTGGATTATTGTGATGTTTTTATCAGACTCTCATTCTGACGGCACCCATTCACTGCAGAGCATCCATTGATGAGACACTGATGCAGTGCTACATTTCTACAAACCTGATGAAGAAACAAACTCATCCTGATCTGGGATGATCTGAGGATGAGTAAACTTTTGCCTGAACTTTTCCTTTAACTGTGCATTATGTTGTATTTATTTTTGTTTGATCTTTGGGATATAACAACACACTTGATCTTGTTTTCATCTTCAGTTGATAAATGAATGATTATTGATCCTGTGTGGTGAGTGATGTCTGTCTCAACACGACCTACCTGTGAGGCCCAATAATATGGTTACGACTACTTTTCCTGCTGTGGTAATCAGATTGCCAATGATTTCTTTGAGTTTGGACGCCACGTCTGCTATTTGCCGCAGGATCTTCATTTTGGTACTTTCTTCGACGTCTGCCTCCTCAAGTTCTCCATCCTCTACGTCCACTTCCTCCTCCACAGGAAGCTCACAGTCTTCATCGCCCAGCTCGAAGTCTTCGAACAGCAGCTCATCCTCAAGCTCCACTTTCTCACTTATCTTGTCTTCTTCTTCATCCTCCTTTTCCTGAACACATGATGACGGATGTTTATCATAAAAAAGAGTTACAGGAAGTGCATGTTTCATTTCCAGTGGTTGTAATCCAGTGGTTATGGGTAGACAGTTCGATGTTACCTACAGAAACACCACTTTTTTTTTAAGCTTTTGAGTCTGGTTGCATATTATACATAATCCAATAAATGCTATTCTTTTAAACTTGTAAATCCTGAAAAAAAAAAAAAAATATATATATATATATGCAACCATTTCCACAATAATATTGTGCAGCACAACTGTTTTCAACATTGTTAACAAATTTTCTATTGACGTTACTGTAAGTTACTTTCTCATAACTTTGAGAAAGACCGATCTGGGTCTTTGCTAGTCTCTCTAACACTAATGCTAGGCCGCTCTGCTGCTAAATATACCCAGATTTAAATAATACAAGCCCTGCTGAGCTAAATCAGCTGTTTATTTGAGCTTCGCTGTCACAGCGTTTCCCTGAACTATATTTACCACATTACCACAATGAATGAGTGCTCTGTGCAGCTCCATTAAAGAGCACATCTTAATGGGCAAAACGCACAAAAACAGCCTTCAGAAAAACCATGCTACTTTAAAACCTCTAGCTGATCATCCTAACTGACAGGACAAGTCACTCTTGATGAGACGATGAGGCTTTGTGTTTGTAAAGCACGGTCTCATATTTTGGCAGGAAGCACTGGTTTATTTTTTACGGTGAAGTTAAAAACATCTTAATGCTGGATGTGTTTCATCTTTTGTCTTCTCCAGATGTTCACTGATGGACTGGAGTGCTGTGGATTATTGTGATGTTTTTTATCAGCTGTTTGGACTCTCATTCTGACGGCACCCATTCACTGCAGAGCATCCATTTTTGGTGAAGTATTCCTTTAAGATGATCATGTCCATCTTTTCTCATATTTTTGTCATATATTGGCAGGTAAACTAAAATATTTGGTAAGAAACATGCACAAAGAATTCAAGGAAAACATGATGGAATTTGCAAACCGTGATAGCACAGAATGTTGTTGTTTACTTAATTTTTTCTGTGTCACTGTACTGGAAGCCCCGCCCACTTCAAAACCTCATTGGACAAAACTCATGACTGTAATATCTCTTTAGATTGGCTCTGAAAGTGTACCACTGCAATGTGGACAAACAGCTGATTACTTTATGAACTGACACGTTTACCATTCATCGTAGTGAGATATATTTGGACTTCATTATGTGGAGAATTTGTGACAGGTAGATTCAGTTTATCGCAGTCAGGGTTATTACAGTTAACTGTAACTAAATAAAACAACACAGGATGTGTTCTGTGTAATATTTACCCAGCACTGGGTTGCCAAATAACCCAAGTTGGGATGTTTTTAACCCAGCATTTTTGTGTATTGTTCAGTATACTGTATACTGTACATGGCTGATGAGTTAATTTCAGAGACTCACTGTGATTAAATATATTACACACAAAAGGCTGGAATACTATGAAACAAAGGCATATACTTCACATTTGTCTATCAGCATAATATCAGCTATTGTGCATCATGAGTCAAACACTATATCATTAATTCACCTTGTGTTTATTGCTCATAAATCTATAGTTGGTGTTACAGGGTCAGCTGTTACTGTTTATATACGTGCTGGCCTGTTGTTCTTGGAAGAGCTACTGCTAGTTGTTTTTTTTTCTTGGTTTCTTTTGCAAGACTAATAATATTAAAACAACTCGACTTCATTCGCACACCTTTAAGCACTTACAGCGTGGTCTTAATTATCTGCCTGGCACGATCCATAAAGGTCTGAGCATGTGGGAAACCATTCCAACATTTTACCAGCAAACAAACTGACCGTCCCATCGAACAATAACGCCTGTTTAAACAACTATACACCACCTATATGGCACGTCACCAAAACAGAAGAGAATTTTACTCCTGAGAAAATATGGATCAAAGAGAGAGTGAAATATAAAGAAAAAGAATCAGTGAGAGGAGAAAAGGCACGGTTGGGGGGTTGGTAACTTTAGCACCGCCACCGGATAAACAACACCAGCAAATGTATACCAGATGTGAACCTCCTGCACACACACACACACACACAAGTGTTGGAATGTGAATGCATGGTCAATGGCATTGAGAAAGTGAGTGATTAGGAAACATGTGGGCACTGAATGTCCAGTGACAATGCAAATATTCAACCAATGATTAATGCTTCTTACATCTAGTTTATGCATCTGAAATCTGCTGAAAATGTGCTCACCATCCCAGATCAGGATGAATTTGTTTCTACATCAGATTTGTAGAAATGTAGCATTGCATCAGTGTCTCATCAATGGATGCTTTGCAGTGAACGGGTGCCGTCAGAATGAGAGTCTGATAAAAACATCACAATAATCCACAGCACTCCAGTCCATCAGTGAACATCTCGGTTACGTATGGTAACACTCACCATTGTCAAAGCACTACCTCACTGAGTGAGATTGGATAACACTGGGAAAACGTACCCGGTCCGCTTGGAACCGGGACCCTGCGGAAGCCCCATCTTTCCGGAAGGAGGTCTCGGAGGCAAATACACGTATAGCATCTGTTTAGGAGTATACGGAGAAATTTGAGGTGATTAAAAACCCTCTTGGGATGGCAGAAGTCTGCCGGGGAAACACAGGCTCTAAGGCTATACCGTGGACTATACACATACGAGTACCGCTTAGGTCTCAATATGGAACCCACCCTTCCATGGTTCTCACGGATACATCATGAAGGCCTTAGGGTGCTTAGGGTGATGGAGGATCTCAACAGGGTCTACAGTACGGACACTCTGGAGCAGTTTAAGCAAGCTGACACTAACCGGAGCCTCTCAGTGCCACTACCCATTTGAGGTGACAACACAGGAGGATACTGGCTCTACATGAAGGCTATAGAACCTAGCGGTTACTCCGTAACAGATAAAGAGCTGGTCTGAGGTCCTACGTAGCACCTTAATGCTCGGACGGGACAAAGCAAAGCCAGGACTGGGTCTGCCTCCTCTAGGCAGCGCTTGGAGGTTCACCACTTGGTCTTTGAAGGGTGTAATGGGAACCTTGGGCACGTAGCCAGGCCAGGGCCTCAGGATTACCTGGGAGTCAGCCGGCCCGAACTCTAGGCACGAATCGTCGACCGAAAATGCATGCAGGTCCCCTATCCTCTTGATGGAGGCCAGTGCAAGCAGGAGCAGAGTTTTCAATCAGAAGTGCTGGATCGTGACCACCCTCGTGCAGGTCCTTCAGTGCCTTAGCCTGGTGCACCTGCAATAACGCCATAGCGTGTAAGGCGGAAGCAGCTTCCCCGCAAGCCGCATAGGCACTGCCGGTCAGACCAGACGAGTGCCTACAGGCCCGGAAAGGGATTCCTGAATACCCCTTCGCTGCACCGCCATCGAGGGTGATGAGGGAGGAGGAGCCCACTGGCCGGTTTCTGGCAGTAAAAGGTGCCATCCACGACTTGGTGAGCTCTTCATACACTTCCGGAAAGAAAAGTACTGGGGTGGGGCGCTGAAAAACCAGCGCGCGCCATCGGAGGTGCAAGAGGAGTGGTGGTCCCCAGAGGGTTGGTTCCATGCGGGGTTTGCCACCACTGTGACCCTCAAACCAGCCGCCCTACTGCCGGAAGTGGTACTCGTCTGTCGGCCGCCAGAACGAGCCCCAGATCGTGGTCGCCGCAATGGGACTCCGCCCCCCTGAAGGTAGCGGAGCCTGGTTCGCAGCTCCGAGATGGTCATATTTCTGCAGTGAGAACATGACTCATCCACGAAAGCCACCTCAGCATGCTTGACGCCCAGACACGTGAGGCAGCGATCGTGACCATCACCCGTTGCCAGGTAACGACCGCTCCCAGAAACGCACGGGTGAAACGGCATCCTTATAAGGACGACCCATCGTCTTTACAAAGACACACCCGTGAAGCACTTTTAGATAAATTTGCTATTTAGGAAATGCTCTTTTAGTGCTGAGGCGCACAGGGGAATTGGCCGCTTGCAACACAACAGGGGTAGTGCAGCCTGAAGTGTGCAATCCACTCGACACAGGAACGCCCGCCGCTGAAGCGCCGTCTCGCCAACACACGAAGCTTCCGAGAGCGTGTTGAACTCGTAGTTCACAGCAGACACAGTTGAGCATAGCGATACTAACGCTCGGCTCCGAAGCGAAAAGCTGGAATGCATTGCACCTGCTGCCTTCTTATACTCACGCAGTGATCAGCGCCAGCTGGATGCAATAATTGCATGCCAATGTGCATTGGCTCGTTTAGTTTACACTCGAAGTAGATTGGTCTATCGAAGCGATATCCCATATTCGTCGGTCACTGACGTGGCGTCGAGAGTGCCCGACTGAAAGGGAACCATGGTTACATTCGTAACCTGAGAGGTTTTCTTATTTTTCTTCAGTTGCCTACTTTGACGTGTGTGATAAATGTTTTTTACGATTTAATTGGGAAAAGTTTAAATAAAAAGTCTCAATAGTATTGTCATGTTAGGTTAAACTATTAAATAACAAATGCCTTGTCTAATGAATCAATCACAAATGAAATATGATGTGACAATCACCAATTTACAGTATAAAATATAGTATTGTTTCAATTTTGTTTCAACTTTTTTACAGTAGCTTCCCAAATGTGCTGGATTCTGATCATTTCTGCTTGTATTTCATCATTAGCTTTTCTAAAGCATTTCTAGATGGTGTTTAGCTACATTATGCATCTTTTTCTTATTGTCTATAGGCACAAAATAACCAAAATACATCTTTAAAAAAACATCTCCATCCGCTCAACGTATGTTTTTATGTGAACATCAGGGCCTTATATGCCTGTCATATTAATCCAAGAATGTCATTTAAATAAAGGCTCTTTGTTAAACAAGTGAATATTTCATCAATGTCATTATCATTGGATTCGTTCATCTGATGATTTCCTAATAATCAAGCACAAGGGAAACAATGACAGACTGTGGAGAAATTGCACAACTGGTATTCATCCAGATAGTTATGTGCTTTCAGTCTTTTCCTCCACAAAGCTGCGCTTCATAATTTATAGCCAAAACGTCCTTCAGCTGGAAGTGAAAAAGTCTCCTGCAGTGAGGGAAGAAGTGCGAGGATGAGAGAGATATGGATGTGAGATGATATACAACTCTATCTACTCTACCAGTCAAAGGTTTGGGGTCAGGAAGACTTGTAATGTTTTCTATTTCTGCTCATCAAGGCTGCATTTATTTGATCAAACATACAGAAAAATACAGTAATGTTGCAAAATGTTATTACAATATACAACCCGAATTCCGGAAAAGTTGGGACGTTTTTTACATTTTAATAAAATGAAAACTAAAGGAATTTCAAATCACATGAGCCAATATTTTATTCACAATAGAACATAGATAACGTAGCAAATGTTTAAACTGAGAAATTTTACACTTTTATCCACTTAATTAGCTCATTTAAAATTTAATGCCTGCTACAGGTCTCAAAAAAGTTGGCACGGGGGCAACAAATGGCTAAAAAAGCAAGCAGTTTTGAAAAGATTCAGCTGGGAGAACATCTAGTGATTAATTAAGTTAATTGATATCAGGTCTGTAACATGATTAGCTATAAAAGCTTTGTCTTAGAGAAGCAGAGTCTCTCAGAAGTAAAGATGGGCAGAGGCTCTCCAATCTGTGAAAGACTGCGTAAAAAAATTGTGGAAAACTTTAAAAACAATGTTCCTCAACGTCAAATTGCAAAGGCTTTGCAAATCTCATCATCTACAGTGCATAACATCATCAAAAGATTCAGAGGAACTGGAGAAATCTCTGTGCGTAAGGGACAAGGCCGGAGACCTTTATTGGATGCCCGTGGTCTTCGGGCTCTCAGACGACACTGCATCACTCATCGGCATGATTGTGTCAATGACATTACTAAATGGGCCCAGGAATACTTTCAGAAACCACTGTCGGTAAACACAATCCGCCGTGCCATCAGCAGATGCCAACTAAAGCTCTATCATGCAAAAAGGAAGCCATATGTGAACATGGTCCAGAAGCGCCGTCGTGTCCTGTGGGCCAAGGCTCATTTAAAATGGACTATTTCAAAGTGGAATAGTGTTTTATGGTCAGACGAGTCCAAATTTGACATTCTTGTTGGAAATCACGGACGCCGTGTCCTCCGGGCTAAAGAGGAGGGAGACCTTCCAGCATGTTATCAGCGTTCAGTTCAAAAGCCAGCATCTCTGATGGTATGGGGGTGCATAAGTGCATACGGTATGGGCAGCTTGCATGTTTTGGAAGGCTCTGTGAATGCTGAAAGGTATATAAAGGTTTTAGAGCAACATATGCTTCCCTCCAAACAACGTCTATTTCAGGGAAGGCCTTGTTTATTTCAGCAGGACAATGCAAAACCACATACTGCAGCTATAACAACTGCATGGCTTCGTCGTAGAAGAGTCCGGGTGCTAACCTGGCCTGCCTGCAGTCCAGATCTTTCACCTATAGAGAACATTTGGCGCATCATTAAACGAAAAATACGTCAAAGACGACCACGAACTCTTCAGCAGCTGGAAATCTATATAAGGCAAGAATGGGACCAAATTCCAACAGCAAAACTCCAGCAACTCATAGCCTCAATGCCCAGACGTCTTCAAACTGTTTTGAAAAGAAAAGGAGATGCTACACCATGGTAAACATGCCCCGTCCCAACTATTTTGAGACCTGTAGCAGAAATCAAAATTGAAATGAGCTCATTTTGTGCATAAAATTGTAAACTTTCTCAGTTTAAACATTTGCTATGTTATCTATGTTCTATTGTGAATAAAATATAGGCTCATGTGATTTGAAAGTCTTTTAGTTTTCATTTTATTAAAATTTAAAAAACGTCCCAAATTTTTCCGGAATTCGGGTTGTAAATTAATGATTTCTATATTAATATCCTTTAAAATGTAATTTATTTCTGTGATGCTCCGCTGAATTTCCATCATCATTACTGCAGTCTTCAGTGTCACATGATCTTCAGAAATCATTCTAATATGCTGATTTATTATCAGAATTATCAACAGTTGTGCTGCCAAACATTTCTTTGGAAACTGCAATACTTAATGAATATAAGTTAAAAAAATTAAAGTATTTATTCAAAATATAAATCTTTTCCAACAATATAAATCGTTGCTATCACTTCTTAACTTAATTTAACACATCCTTGCTGAATAAAACTTTTCTTTTCTTTAAAAAAATACTTTTGAGACTTTTGAGCTGTATTGTATATTGTTAGAAAAGGTTGCTATTTAAAAAAAAATTCATTACAAATCATACAACAGAATCTAGAAAAATAAATGAGAAAACCTTTTTTCTCTAAACAAACAATTTAGATTTAGATTGATTCCTGTGGTCTAGAGCATTCACATTTGCAGTGCATTTGCAATATTTTATTTTTATTTGAAGCATTATATAACCTATATATTATTCCATCCGTGTTTTGATTTATACAGTACACTTGTTCTGTTCTTCAGTACCTTATTTGACAAAAATATAAATAAATGAATAAATAAATGCATTAATTAATTAATTGCACATTAATTGTTATATTTTCAATTTGAAAAGATTATGGTTTATTCTATTCTACCATTTTTAATGGTGAAATCATACTGATGACACAAAACAGAGTTTGGGGCAAAATAAGACACGTTTCATTGAGCCAAAATGAAAAGGTGTCTGAGTCTCGGGAGTTTACGTCATCACACAACTTGCATCTTTATTCATTCTCGAGGTCTAAACAAACACGTGGGTAAGCACTTCCTTCTGTATTAATGATATGAAATGATTATTGTGAGAAATACTGATATGGAATGATACTGCGATCATATTTTTGATCACATCGCTCAGTCTTGGCCTCAACATTCGAGCACTGAAGAATACAGAGTGCTCACTGTAGTGTTGGCTTCAGGAGTGTGTGTGTGTGTGTGTGTGTGTGTGTGTGTGTATGTGTGTGTGTGTGTATGTGTGTGTGTGTGTGTGTGTGTGTGTGTGTGTATGTGTGTGTGTGTGTCTCTGTGAGAGTGTGTGTGCGTGTGTGTGTGTGTGTGTGTGTCTCTGTGAGAGTGTGTGTGTGTGTGTGTATGTGTGTGTGAGTGTGTGTGTGTGTGTGCGCGTGTGTGTGTGTGTGTGTGTTGTGTTTTCTCACCTGATCGTCCAGCTCAAAGTCACATTTGTGCTGAGACACATCCTTCAGACTGCGGCACAGGAGCCACGTGACCAGACCCACCACGAACATGCCGATGTCTGGGATGAACACTCGGATGCCGTTCCCGGTGTCTGCACCTCGGACACTGCAGCGAGACACACACACACACACACACACACACACACACACACACACGTACAGTTATTAATGTTCGGTACACTATCACCGCTGCTTGAGCCAGGTTCTGACAGCTCGGACCGCTCAATAAACAGAGGAGTGTTTAGATAGAGCCACAGAGACTCCGTGTTTACACGCTTTGGGAAGTCAGGGTTCACTTACTGTTGTCTCTGCATATTAAACTGGGACAGGAGTAAATACTTTAACATAAAAAAAAATGCCAGATAAATATCCCCTCCCAGTCAAAAGTTTTAAAACAGTAAGAATTTTAATGTTTTTCTTTCTTTTTTTTAAGTCTCATCTGCTCACCAAGCCTGCATTTATTTGATTAAACATAGAACAAAAGCAGCAATATTATGAAATAACTGTTTTCTGAGTGAATCTCTATTAAAGTGTAATTTATTTCTGTATTTTCAGCATCATTCCTCCAGTCTTCAGTGTCACATGATCTTCAGAAATCATGAAAATATGATGATTTGCCATTCAGTAAATATTTGTTATTATTATTATTATTATTATTATTATTATTATCAATATTTAAAACAGTTTTTTTCAGTATTCATTTGTAAATGGAAAGATCCAAATATCAGCATTTATACAGTATATATAATTTATTTGCGAATGTATTTTACAGTAAATTACAGTTTAAAAATAAATTCAAATAGAAATGTGTTTTTTTATAGTAAAAATATTTCACAAAATTACTGATTTTGCTGTACTTTGGATCAAATAAATGCAGGCTTGGTGAGCAGAACAGACTTTTATAAAACACATGAAAAACTTTTTACTGGTAGTGTATGCATGAATTATATACGGTGTCAGTAAATTAGAACTGTGTGTGAGCCAAAATAACTTTTAAGATTAAATGAGTTGTTATGAGTGCTCTTAGTGCAACAATGAGCTGCAGTGGCTCTTAAAAACACAAAAACACTCCGCTCTACAATAAAAGCCTGTGACTCCCAATATCTGGATCTCATTTCTGCGCTCGGCCCGAAGAGATTTATCATGAAACAGCCCATGCAAGCCTCGAGAGCAGCACGTCTCCCTGCGGAAAACTGAAACGCCACTTATCTCAAACTCACACATCTGTAACGACACTTTTCTGCTCGTTTGCAGATCTTTAATGGTTTACGAAACAGACGTTTGCGCAACTTTGAAATCCAGTGCTTTTTATAAGTTGTTAGAGAGCTGCTTCAGCAAAAAAAAAAAAAAAAAAAATGAACTTCAAAAACTGAACACAACCATTAACATAGTTTGCAGATGTAACACTTTATTTGGATCGTCCACTTTATACATTCTAACTGTAAATAACTTTTGATCTACATGTCAGCTAGCAGTCATTAGTAGACCGTCTGCTTAATATCTTAATGTATTTATTACAACAACAAAACAAATACCTAGCATGCACTGATTTCAAAGGAAAATCTTGACTACCCTTATGAAAATTAAAATGACCAAAACCACGGTAACCACAAATTAACATGGTTTTGCTACACTAACTATAGTTTAATCAATAATAATAATAATAATAATAATAATAATAATAATAATAATAATAATAATAATAATAATTATTATTATTATTATTATTATTATTATTATTATTATTATTTTATTTATTTTTATTATTTTTTTTTTTTTGGTAAAACTGTGGTTATACAAATGACAATCAAGCTGAAAAAAATAAATTACTATAAAAAAATGACAGTTTTCAATCTGTATAGAATTTCATCAAGCTATACACACAAACACAAACCCTCCACACAAGTGTAAAGATTCACGAACAAATGACTCTTAAGAGCTGGCTCTTTTAAGTGAATCACAAACTTCACAAGCAAAAGACTCATGTATCGCTCTTTTAATGAATCGTTAAAAAATAATTTGCTTTTTGAATCAGTCTGATACATTCAACAAAGGTGGTTATTGAATCAACTTAAAAAAGGTTTTATAATGTTTTTATAATGGTATAATGACTGATTCTTCATATGACAACATGTATTTATATGCCCAATATCCAGTCAAACAGCAAAATCGAGTAACTTACTTTTTATATACAATATTTTAAAGTACTCTGTCTAATTTTGTCCTGCCAACAACAAATATTTAAAACTATTTATCTTAATTATGTACTATGAATGACTGTGGCGACTCCAAGCAACACAGAAGTAGTGTTTGTTTCCTGAATGAATCAGTATTTTGAACAAATCATTTGAATGAATGATTCAATGACTCACTCGTAAAACTGTCACTTGCTGCCACCTGCTGGACTTTCTGTGTAACCTACAGAAAGATTCACTGGAAAATCCCCATCAATCAATTAATAATAATTCATATTTATTTATTATTTATTAAATATGAAATAATAATTAAAAAAAATCCGCTGGAAAAGCTACTTTTGCCTACTCGTGGATTGCTGTAAATAAATATTTAGGCAGACTCAGGACAAAATCCCAGCGTTCAAAGTAAAGCTTCCCTGAATAGCCTCAATGCAATGGCTTTGAAGTGTGTGATATTTGCTTCATAAACTGTAATAAGTGGCAGACGTTATGGGTAACTTAACACTCTGTGATTGGCTCACGGCGCAGATGCACTTTGTAATCACGTCTGCTGTCTCTAAACAGTTTACAGCATTGCTCAGAGAGACCTTTCATCTCGGTAAGCTCATTAAAAGAAAACTGTGAGCAGACGCAGCTGAAGACAAAGGAGAAGGGCCACAGATGGCACTGATTTGGGTAAAAGCAAAGAATTATGGAAACCACTGAAGTGCACAAAGCAAACCTTCTACTTTCACTGCTGGACACTGAGCGAGCAATTAGGCGATTGAATTCGATTCAAGAACAAACCGAGACGCTGATATGCATGGATTGGTGGTGAGGTTAGGGTAAAGACGGTTTTGTTTTAACGAGAGGAGGAATGTGGGCCGAGGCTGGCTGGCGTTTCACCAGGTGTCTCAGCAGGAGGCGGCGGATCCCACAGACCCAACCGGAGCCAAGTGCTAGACGTTACTCCAGTGCTTAAATACCAGTGAAATGGAGCAGAGATCAGCTGCTTCCAGACTGAGCCAGCGAGAAGCTGTCCAAACAAACTCAAGCTAAGGAGCTTTTCAGAAACAAACCCAATAGAGCCCTATTCCAGCAAGACATCTTTCTGATGCATTATATATGACAAACAGTGTGCACAAATACTGCTATAAAATTAAACTGCAGCAAGTCATAGATTTCAAGGGACAGTGCTGCAAACTTTAGGAACAAAACTCTTTTGTTCACAGGATTACGAAAAAAATAAACTGCGTCATTATCCAGAGCATTTTCTGCTGAGCCAAGAAATCATGGAAAAAAAGACCAGATCAAATGCATTTGTTTTTGATCAATAGCAGAATGAAAGCTTATTAACAAAGACTGTATCATTTTATAGTTAAATGGCACTGGGATTAAAAAGTGGCATTTTAATGGTTTTGCATTAAGGTCATTTTTTTGTCCTTAAGGTCCTGAAAGAACTTTTGTTTGTTGTTGTTGTTGTTGTGGTTGTTTTTATTTTACCTATAGTGTAAAACATATTTATTAAAAGAAATGAGAGTTAAATATTAAAATGGCAATAAAAATACACACCTGTCCCAAAATTTAAGCAGTTAGCATTAACACAAGCAAAATTGAAAAAGACAAAAATGTCCATAAGGATGCTCAAGGGTTAATGTGTAAAGTAAGTAATTTCTTTAGAAAATTGTTAGAAACAAATGTAATGATCAACAATGGACATAAAATGGAAATATCCTTATGTCTGAGTTTAAAGCTTCAATCTGTTTTGCAGAAAAAATAAAAAACCCTCTATAATTCAGGGATCGGGAGTGTCTTGACAGGTCTTCAAATCAAGCTGAATTATCTGAACTAAACTAAACACATTTCAAAGGTCCAGCAGGCTATCTGCTCACTGAGTAATCCAATCTCATCTCTCAGTAAGATCCATAACGAGAGGCGTCTGTCATCAGACTTACAAAAGCTTTCCAGCATGTGCTACAACAACAGGGCCTTCTGTGATGCATGATGGGATACAGAACGGTTACAGTATTTGCTGCAATAGCACTGAGACGCCCAGCGATCGGAGACACTTCAGACAATCAAAAAAGGCCACACACACACACAGACACACACGCGCACACGCACACACACACACACACACACGTGTTTTTGTGAAAAGTGGGTTCAATGGTTCAGCGTAATGGTTTTTATACTGTACAAACTGTATATTCTAAAGTGAAAGTGAAGTGACATTCAGCCAAGTATGGTGACCCATACTCAGAATTTGTGCCCTGCATTTAACCCATCCGAAAGCACACACACAGAGCAGTGAACACACACACACACACACACACACTGTGAACACACACCCGGAGCAGTGGGCATCATTTATGCTGCGGCGCCTGGGGAGCAGTTGGGGGTTCGATGCCTTGCTCAAGGGCACCTAAGTCGTGGTATTGAAGGTGGAGAGAGAACTGTACATGCACTCCCCCCACCCACAATTCCTGCCGGCCCGAGACTCGAACTCACAACCTTTCGATTGGGAGTCCGACTCTCTAACCATTAGGCCACGACTTCCCCTATGGCCCTACACCAACCCTACACCTAACCCTACAGGAAACTTTGTGCATTTTTACTTTCTCAAAAAAACACATTCTGTATGATTTATAAGAGTTTTGAAAAATGGGGACATGGGTTATGTTCTCATAAGTCACACTCTCCTTGTAATACCTGTGTCATACCCATGTCATTATACAGAGTTGTGTCCTGATATGACACAAAAACAAGACCACACACACACACACACACACACACACACACAGATGTAGATGTCAGTCTGAGATACAGTAGGTCCTGTATTCTTTGATTCTTCATATTAAATAGAGAGAGAGAGATTTTGTGAAAGTGAGTGAGAAATTCAACAGAATTTTCTAACAGATGTGCTCCATTAACAGTGGATCTTACATACTTAGGAAACATAAAAGAAACTACTCATAAAAAAATTCTCTGAACTTGAATTTCAAAGGCTGTGATTTATCTTCTTAATTTCTCCAGATCTAGACATCAGCTGACATGTCTTTTTCAGAGCATTTTATAGCTGCAAATTGAATGAGATTCATGTTTTTGAATATTGAAAGAAGCAGTGAAATGGTTAAAGCCTGCAGACACTGATTTGTCTATTGAATTATTTCTGATCGACACATCTCATTCATCAGAAGATATTCTTGAAAGCACAAGGTGAACAGGAAATGATTAGATCTCCTTGTGTCTGTCTGAATCAAGACAATACCCTACAGCAGGACACCGCAAACGTACAGCGTCGAAAGCTGTAGTTTAGAAGAGTAGATCAGTTCGGTTGGAGATGACCGTTTTGTCCCATTTCAAACACAATGGAGGCACTGAGGCCGAATCACTGAAGCTTTCTGTTTGCTGAGCGAGTCAAAGAGAAGCCAAATCCACTGTGGACAGAACGGCTTGCAAAGGGCCAAAGTGCAGTGGAAGCCATGAATCATAAGTACACTTCATTGTCCACTGAGTCATGAGAGTTTGTTCCTATAAACGCCTTGTTGTTGGCTTATAAAGTGGAGCGAGGTCAGTCAGCATGGCCGATAAACCGGCCTCCTCCTCTGATTACCTGCTTCCAACTCGCTCGTCTTCCCCACAAACCTCACAATCACAGCCTAATTATTTGTACAGAAAATAACAGTGAGCCCAGTGCATGCTGGGAGGGTCGCTTCCAAAGATGCGTTGGGTTTCTTCCGTCCAAGAGCAACACATGGCACAGTGGTGCGATTCAGGCTTCGTGTGGCGATGCTCATAATGAAGCATCTGTTTCGATCTCCCTTGTGTTTTAATGGGAGATTTAAGAGATTTATACCGTGCAAGTCCAATTTAAATAGAAAACACACAAAGAATTATTTTGACATTTCACGGTTTGTTGACCCCATTAGTGACAAGCTGCCAGAGGAAGTTGTGTGGGAAATCTGGTCAGATACGGTACAACAGAGAAAAAGTAAAACGAACAATAATCTATATTAGTGAATGATGGAGTAGATCAGACATATGGTTGTTGCAAGCATAATTTGGGAGTGTTTCTTCACATACAGTAGACTAAACAAAGCCTTGTCTGAGTTGGAAAAAATTCTTGTAAACTGGTGTTTTAAAATGGAAGGAAACTGATAAAGTTTTGACAACACTCCACACAGTTTAGTAGAAGAAATGAAATGTTGATATGATAAACCAAACAAAGTTTGAGTGCACATGAATCTGATTAGAGCTCCACGTCTCTGAAATATTCACACTCCACATCACACATGAGGCTTTACAGCAGTGCGCTATCTTCATTCCTTATTTTCGTGTTGAAAACATAATGAACTGTTCAACTTGAATTGAACCTAATTGTATTTCTTAGGTGTTGTAGAAGGCTAGAGGGTGTTGCTATGTACAGGTGCTGGTCATATAATTAGAATATCATCAAAAAGTCGATTTATTTCACTAATTCCATTTAAAAAGTGAAACTTGTATATTATATTCATTCATTACACACAGACTGATATATTTCAAATGTTTAGTTCTTTTAATTTTGATGTTTATAACTGACAACTAAGGAAAATCCCAAATTCAGTCTCTCAGAAAATTAGAATATTGTGAAAAGGTTCAATATTGAAGACACCTGGTGCCACACTCTGATCAGCTAATTAACTCAAAACACCTGCAAAGCCTTTAAATGGTCTCTCAGTCTAGTTCTGTAGGCTACACAATCACGGGGAAGACTGCTGACTTGAGTGTTGTCCGAAAGATGACAATTGGCACCTTGCACAAGGAGGGCAAGGCACAAAAGGTCATTGCAAAAGAGGCTGGCTGTTCACAGAGCTCTGTGTCCACGCACATTAATAGAGAGGCGAAGGGAAGGAAAAGATGTGGTAGAAAAAGTGTACAAGCAATAGGGATAACCGCACCCTGGAGAGGAAACAAAACCCATAGAAAAATGTGGGGGAGATTCACAAAGAGTGGACTGCAGCTGGAGTCAGTGCTTCAAGAACCACTACACACAGACGTATGCAAGACATGGGTTTCAGCTGTCGCACTCCTTGTGTCAAGCCACTCTTGAACAACACACAGTGTCAGAAGCGTCTCGCTTCAGAAAGGACTGGACTGCTGCTGAGTGGTCCACAGTTATGTTCTCTGATTAAAGTAAATTTAGCATTTCCTTTGGAAATCAGGGTCCCAGAGTCTGGAGGAAGAGAGGAGAGGCACACACTCCACGTTGCTTGAGGTCCAGTGTAAAGTTTCCACAGTCAGTGATGGTTTGGGGTGCCATGTCATCTGTTGGTGTTGGTCCACTGTGTTTTCTGAGGTCAAAGGTCAACACAGCCGTATACCAGGAAGTTTTAGAGCACTTTATGCTTCCTGCTGCTGACCAACTTTATGGAGATGCAGATTTCATTTTCCAACAGGACTTGGCACCTGCACACAGTGCCAAAGCTACCAGTACCTGGTTTAAGGACCATGGTATCCCTGTTCTTAATTGGCCAGAAAACTCACCTGATCTTAATCTCATAGAAATGCAGAAGAGCTGAAGGCCACTATCAGAGCAACCTGAGCTCTCATAACACCTGAGCAGTGCCACAGACTGATCGACTCCATGCCACGCCGCATTGCTGCAGTAATTCAGCCAAAAGGAGCCACAACTAAGTATTGAGTGCTGGACATGCTCATACTTTTCATGTTCATACTTTTCAGTTGGCCAAGATTTCTAAAAATCCTTTCTTTGTATTGCTCTTAAGTAATATTCAAAATTTTTGAGATACTGAATTTGGGATTTTCCTTAGTTGTCACTTATAATCATCAAAATTAATAGAAATAAACAATAAATAAAATAAATCTATCAGTCTGTGTGCAATGAATGAATATAATATACACGTTTCACTTTTTGAATGGAATTAGTGAAATAAATCAACTTTTTGATGATATTCTAATTATATGACATGCACCTGTATTTACCAAATTGCTGTAGATGGTTACCAGAGTGTTGCAATGCAATTGCTAAGGTGTTATGAGTGATTTTAGCATGTCCCTGTTACATTAGCATTGTTGTGGTAATGCTGTACGCACATTCATGTAGTCACAACAGCTGCATAAGGCATTATTATGTAATCTGGCTCACAGCACATGTGGTTCGTGCTAGACTTCCAGAAACTGCTTTTCCTCTACATTCAGGTAAATTACAGCTGTCTGTCACTAACATAACACAGACCACGACTAACATGCCTGTTCTAACCAGATTCAGCTGCTGTGAGCGGACTCAGTGTTCAGATGCTCTTCTCCCAAGCGTTTCTGCCAACTGGAACAATGAAACGCAAGTGCTGGCCTTAAACTCTAAAACACTAAAGCAGTAATTGTGAGACCCGCTGTTTGTAAATCTAGCCAAATATTCAACAGTCTGCCAGGTTAACCACACATTACAACGTGTTCCAAGTTATTATGCAAGTGACATATCAGTAGGATTTCGGTACAATAAAGAGTCAGATTTTTGTTTGTGTTGTTTTTCACATCATTTAAGGTAATTGTGTTCCTGTAGCTCAAGTGGTAGAGCATTGTGTTAGCAAGTGCAAGGTTGTGGGTTCGATTTCCAGGGAACACATGTTAGGTAAAACATGTTAGCCTGAATGCACTGTAAGTCACCTTGGATAAAAGCGTCTGCTAAATGCATACATTTAATTAAATTTTTTCATTTAATAGGGCCTATACTAAATTATACTAAATGCATTCCCATTGAAATAAAGTGAAATGAAAACACAGCTAACAATGCTGAACAGTTTATATATTGTACTGTACATCATCACAGGAGGATTTTTTTTTTCCACAATTTTGCATTGTGTTTGATGCTGTTAATGTTATAGAAGTAACTGATAAATCCGTCCGACCATTCTTCGTCAAGGCCGCTCAAAGCCTCCAAAGAAAATAGCACACACTCTGCAAAGCCAGCGATGTGTTTTGTGTTGCCAACATTAACACGGAGGAGTCCAGCTCTCTCATCTGAAGAAGAAAACCTCTTACCTTTCAAAGCCCAGCTGCCGTATTGATCTCTCCCATGATGAACCTGAAAACAACACAAGAAGGAGTTCAAAACAGCACAGAGATGATCCAGATCCTATCATCTGATGTAAAGGGTAAAGCTCAAGGCTGCTAGTCAAAAGTCTGCTGGTTTGAACCATGAATGTAGTGAACTAAGAACCACTGGCTGTTGAAAAGTTGTGAAATAGAAGGTTGATGGAAGACTGACATCATTTCAGAATCATTTATATTTTATCTTGTATGTTGATTTTGAAACACTATCAAGACTTTTATTTTCTCATTAGATTAACATGCACTAATAAACTATTCAACCTGATCTCTTTATTTTTCTTAGGAATTCAAACTTTCTGGGTATTTGCTTAAACATACAATATGAACATATTTGCAAAAACTAAAATGTTAAACTATTTATGTATGCACAACTTTAGAACTTTTTACTAATACTTTTTTTCATTAATCAATCACTTTTATTCATCAAGGATGCATTAAATTAATCAAAAGTTACAGTAAATATTTATAAAGTTACAGAATTTTTTTAAATAAATGCTGTTCTTTTATACTTTTTTTAAATCTGTGAATCCTGAAAAAAACAATGTATCACAGTTTTCACAGAAATCTTGAGCAGCACAACTGTTGAACACTGATAATAATCAGAAATGTTTCTTGAGCAGTAAATCATCATATTTTCATGATTTCTGAAGATCATGTGACACTGAAGACTGGAGGAATGATGCTGAAAATACAGCTGTGCATCACAGAAATACATTACACTTTAACACAGATTCACACAGAAAACAGCTGTTTTATATTATAATAATATTTCACTTTTTTATTGCTTTCTTGATCAAATAAATGCAGCCTTGGTGAGCAGAATAGACTTCTTTCAAAAACACAAATATATCTCACCAACCCCAAACTTCTGAGCACTAATATAGCTGTATATATAAGACGCAACAAGTACTGTATGCATGTGTTAAAAAAAATGGTTTCATTAAACAATGCTTCAACTGTACTGCACTGTGAACACCGTAAGTCACGTCAGATAAACAAATGACTTCTAAATGACTTCATATGAACAAAACACATGATATCATTGATATTGATATGAATAGTTTTTTAGAAACCTCATTCACATCAGTGCAGAGCTTCAAACCACACACAGATGTCACCAGATCCTGTGCGTTTCACAAGCCCTAATGCAGAACACTTACTGAAAAACATTTGGCAACATTTATTGTGTTCAAGTTTTTTGTCGGGCAGAAAATGCAAACAAAATGCCATGTGACTGATACGTATGCTGAATCTGTGTCTGTTTACAGGGACACTTCCAGGTATTCAGAGTCTCTGCCAAGAGAAATACATGTCACTTCATCCTCCAAGACTGAAGCAATTGTACAAGACTTGACAAATTATTACTGATGCAATTAAGCTGCGGACTGCTCTGCAACTGAATCACATTGGCAAAAATGATTCAAACCACTCATATATCACGTGACATCATTGAAAATGTGTTTAATTTCATATTAAAGGAATAGTTCAACAAAATGTGCTCACCCTCAGTTTGTAGAAATATAGCATTGCATCAATATCTCATCAATGGATGCTCTGCAGTGAATGGGTGCCGTCAGAATGAGAGTCCAAACAGCTGATAAAAACATCACAATAACTCTTCCTCCAGTGAAAAAGTGCATCTGCTGTCGTCTCTCACAGATTTGTTTAGAGCTGTTTAAACGCTGCTTGATCTGTGCAGATTTCTCTCCTGATTCAGAACAGAACACTTTTTAACTTTTTTTCACCACTTTTTTCTTCTTACAAACGAGCAGCTTTTGTCTTCTCCAGATGTTCACTGATGGACTGGAGTGCTGTGGATTATTGTGATGTTTTTATCAGACTCTCATTCTGGCGGCACCCATTCACTGCAGAGCATCCAATACATTTTAGAATTGTTCTTAAGACTTTATTCTACAAGGATGCATTATACTGATTGCAATTTCAAGATTTTTTTATTTTTATTATTATTAAATGTTATCCTTATGTTCTTTCTAGTCATCAAAGAAAATTATATAAGTGTAAAGATTTACTTAGATAAATAAATAAAAAATCATGGATAAGTAAATGCATTTACTTAATAAATAAATAAATATAAAAATATATTTTTTTTACTGAAATGCATATTAAGCATATATATATATAGTGTCCAAAATGATAAGCCATATGCATAAACATTAAATTCACAATGCTGACAAAAATAAATAAATAAATAAATAAATAAATAAATAAATAAATAAATAAATAAATTAAAATAAATTAAAATAAAATAAAATAAAATAAAATAAAATAAAATAAAATAAAATAAAATAAAATAAAATAAAAAAAACAATGAGAGAGCTTAGAGGTTTACACTTGACATTTATATGACATACACACTTACATCACTAAATACCTGAATCTAAATCAGCGTAAAAGAAAGCATAGATAATAACTGTATTTAAGCAGGCCATCACTTTCTTTTCTCTGGTGAGTATCCAAATACTTTTGTTAAGCCCAATTACTAACAGACACCAGATGTTGGGGGGGTTATAGAGACGTTCTCAGATATGTCTAGAGTCTAAGATCAAAGCTGAAACATTAAAACCTTTCCCATCTACAGTCTAGCGGTAGTCGTCTCGGTGGATCTCAAGGCCTTCGTGATGACGCTCAGGAAACCGTTCAGGATGAGGCCGGAGGGACGTCTGCTAAACAAAGACTGCTCGATTGAAAGTCTGATGATTTCATAATATTTCTTTGTGGGAAGACTGAAAACACACAGAGATCATGCTGAACTCCTTGTGTTCGTTTCAGACAGTCTGTAAATATTTTCAAGCCAGGGGGGAAATAAAGCGGCGTATCTTCTGTCTGGAGTCCACATGAAGGTGTGGAGCTTCTCTGCTTACATGGACTTGGAGAGATTCGAATTAGAGGTTTTCAGATGTGGTTGTCTTTTTCATTCTCATTTGTTTTCACAATATCATCCGAGGAGAAGTTCAACTAAAAACAAGCCTTCACAGAGATCCAGTGGTTTCTTATTGTTGAAACTCAGCCATCCATGTGGTTGTTCACAAAACAGTTTGGAAACCATTTATTTTATTTTATTTTATTCTATTTCCACAGAATACTAAATAAAACAAGCAATTGTGCGATAAAGCTTAAAATAAGAACACTTTGTGTGAAACATTATCTCACAGATATAAAGATCTAGATATAAAGACATAATGTTGACTATTATAAAGTAACAATTATGAGAAACATCTAAGCAATAATGAAAAGCTGCCATCAAAATAAATACAATCATTTTTATTAAATAAGGGAGAAACAAGCACAACACTTACTCTCAAAAACACAACAGTAATTTATACACTAAAAATTAAATTCAAATATTAATATTAATCATATTAAATTAAATGTGTGACCTGCTGTTACGGATCACTCAGAGACAGAGGAGTAACAGATGAAAGATGGTATTTATTGAATGGACACAAGCAGAGGAGCGGATGGGTGTTGGGATCCGTGCCGGGAAGGAGGTGACCACACACACGCACCGTGGGGTTTTAGGAGGATCTTGGAGGCAATCCTTGGAGAGAAGATGGAAGAGTCTTCGGAGGTTATCCTTGGAGAGAAGGTAAAGAGGAGTTAGTCCTAGTAGTTAGCGCAGGAATGATCTTGTCGCGAACGTGACCGGACAATGACTGGGTGCGTGTGTGTGGCTTTTATGGTGCATGATAGGTGATGTGGATCAGGTGGTGATGATTAGAATTCAGGTGAGGGTGTGCGCCGTGATTGTGTGGAGGTGGAACCTGGCGTGTTTGTGACAGTACCCCCCTCCCCAGGGCCCGCTCCTGAGGGCCGGGGACCCCGACGTCGTGGTGGGCGTCCTCTACCCCTGGGAGCTGGTCGGTTGGGGTGTCTTGAGTGGAACGTATCCAGCAAGGAGGGGTCCAAGATGTCGGTGCGTGGGACCCAGGAGCGTTCCTCTGGACCGTATCCTTCCCAGTCCACTAGGTACTCCAGCTGCCCACCACACCGCCGGGAGTCCAGGATGTCCTTGACCAAGTAGGCTGCGCCGTCATCTAGGAGGGGGGGCTTCCTTCTCACCAGGTTCTGTGGAGGGAAGAACAGAAGGATGGTGAGGTTTCAGGAGTGAGACATGGAAAGTGGGGTGAATCCGGTATTCGGGAGGAAATTGCAGTTTGTAGGTGACCAGATTGATCTGAAGAGTGATTGTGAATGGGCCAATGAATCTGGGACTAAGCTTGCGGCAGGGTAGACGCAGGCGGATGTCCCGGGTAGACAGCCAGACCTTCTGACCGGGTTGGTACTGGGGGGCCTCGGAACGGCGAAGGTCGGCTGCCGTCCTGCGTCTACGGAGCGCCCGTTGAAGTTGGTGATGGGCCGCGTCCCAGACCCTCTCGCTCTCCCGGAACCAATAGTCGACCGCGGGAACGTCAGAGGGCTCTCCAGACCAGGGGAACAGGGGTGGCTGGTAGCAGAGTACGCACTGGAAGGGTGCGAGTCCGGTGCTGGGTTGACGGAGGGAGTTCTGTGCGTACTCGGCCCACCCCAGGAATTGGTTCCAGCAGTTCTGGTGGCCGTGACAGAAGGTACGGAGGAAGCGTCCGATCTCCTGGACCTTCCTTTGCGTCTGCCTGTTGGATTGCGGGGTGGTAGCCGGAGGACAGGCTGATGGTCACACCTAGGAGGGAGTGAAATGCTTTCCATACCCAGGAGATGAATTGGGGGCCCCGATCCGACACTATGTCCTCTGGAATGCCGAAGTACCTGAAGACATGGTTAAACATCAGTTCTGCCGTTTCCATGGCAGTGGGGAGACCCTTCAGAGGAAGAAGATGACATGCTTTAGAAAATCTATCCACAACAATCAGAATACATGTGTTATTATCAGAGGGAGGAAGGTTGGTCATGAAATCCACTCCTAGGTGTGACCACGGGCGATTGGGGACGGGCAGAGGATGGAGTTTGCCAGATGGTAGATGGCGAGGACTCTTGGACATGGCGCAGCGGTTACATCCACTCACGTACCTTCTCCGAGGCCATGTTGGGCCACCAGAAGCGTTCCCGTAGCAACGAGAGGGTTTCATTGACCCCCGGGTGACCAGTGCCAAGTGATGTATGGGTGGAGTGGATGAGAGGAGTGCGACGTGTCCTAGGGATGTACTGGTGTCCTGGTGGGCAACCCGGCGGAGTGTTGTTAGGAGCTTCGGCTGGAGGTAGGGTCTCAGCAGACCAAGTGATAGGGGCAACTATAACCTTGGAAGGCTTCTGTGGCGGCAGGAGTCCATGACAGGGACTTGGGCTTCTGACGAAGGAGGTTGGTTAGAGGACTGGTGATGGTACTAAAGTTCTGAATGAATCGTCTATTGAAGTTAGCGAAGCCAAGGAATCGCTGTAGTTCCTTAATGGTGGTAGGAATGGGCCAATCCCGAACGGCGCTTACCTTCCCCTCGTCCATCCGGATGCCACTGCGGTCGAAGGTATAGCCAAGGAACTGCACTGAGGGCTGATGGAATGAGCACTTCTCTGCCTTTAGGTAGAGCTGGAAGTCCCTCAGGCGTTGCAAGACCTCCGCAACGTGGCGTCGATGTTCGGCCTGGCTCCGGGAGTATATCAAGATGTCGTCGATGTACACTAGGACGAATTGATGGAGGAAATCCCGGAGCACCTCATGCATGAAATCCTGGAATACGGAGGGGGCGTTTACTAGCCCATACGGCATCACGCAGTACTCGTAGTGGCCAGTAGGGGTGATGAAGGCGGTCTTCCACTCGTCCCCCTCGCGTATCCGGATGAGGTTATACGCGCTGCGGAGGTCCAACTTGGAGAATACAGTGGCACCACGGAGATGTTCTAGGGCCGCTGGGACGAGGGGAAGAGGATAGCGAAACTTCCGAGTTATCTTGTTAAGGGCTCTGTAATCAATACATGGCCGTAAACCTCCATCCTTCTTGGCCACGAAGAAACTCGAAGCAGCAGGGGAGGTAGATGGGCGGATGTATCCTTGAGCCAGCGCCTCCCTGATGTAATCCTCCATGGCCTTCTCCTCGGGAACGGATAGGGGATAGATCCGTCCCCTAGGCACTGGTTCACCCGGCAGCAGATCTATAGCAAAGTCCCATGGCCGGTGTGGAGGCAGCTTGGAGGCCCGCTTCGGGCAGAAGACATCACTGAAGGGGTCGTAGCACTGGGGTATGCAAATGGACTGGTTGACGACAGGGCTTTTAATAGAGGTGGTGTAGACTGGTAGTGATTTGGGGGGACGTTCCATGGGAACTGGAGATCCATGATTGAAAGCAGTCTTCGCCCCACTTCAGGATTTCTCCGGTCTTCCAGGAGATCACCGGGTTATGCTGCTCCAACCACGGGTGCCCTAGGATGACGTCAGCGGTGGAATCCTCCAGAACCAGCAGATGGATGTCCTCGTGGTGAAGGAGTCCTGTTTGGAGGGAGATTGGGCCCACGCAGTGGCGTACATACTTCTTGCTTAACGGTCTGCCGGTGATGGTGTGGATTTGGTAAGCGGCCGGCGTGGCTTAGGTTGGGAGCCTGAGTTGACGGCAGAGGGCACCGGAGATGAAGTTGCCGGCTGACCCAGAATCGAGGAGGGCGGAAACTGGAAGAGACACATCAGCCGCAGTAAGTGTCACAATAGTGGTGAGTGGTTTCATTGAATATCGTGAAGGAAGGATAGCACTCACCATGGGACGAGGAGGAGGAACGGGGCACCCAGCTATGGAATGCCCCGGGGCTGCACAGTACAGACAGAGATTCTGGGCCAGCCGTCTTTGACGCTCCGCCATAGTGGGGCGGTGGGAGTCCAGGAGCATGGGCTCGCTGGCTGGTTCTGGGGAGCTGACGTTCTCTGGTCGGCAGAGCGGAGAGGAATGCGCCTGGCCCTGGTGCTCTTCTAAGCACGACTGCATACGAGTGGCGAAGCGGATGGACAGCTGGATGAATCGCTCGAGGCCGATGGTATCCTCGTATGCAGCGAGATGCAACCGCACTCTGGGCTCCAATCCTTGGCGATAGGTAGTGAGAAGGGCCTGTTCGTTCCACCCACTAGAGGCCGCCAGAGTTCTGAACTGCAAGGCATAATCATTGACAGACATATTCCCTTGTTTCAAGTTGTATAATCTCTCACCTATAGAGGAGTCCCAGGCAGGTTTGCCGAAAACTTCTCGGAAATGTTCGATGAAGCTAGAATATGACTGGGTTACAGGGTTATTCTGGGTCCAGAGAGAATCTGCCCACTGTAAAGCCTTGCCTTGTAACTGGGAGATAATGAAAGCTACCTTAGCTCGATCCGTTGGGTAAGAGAGCGGTTGCATCTCCAGGACCAGTGAACACTGAAGCAAGAATCCGCTGCATTCCTCCGCCGAACCAGAGTAGGGCGCTGGCCGTGCCATGGGACTGGCGTGCACGGCTGGTGAAGGAGGGATGATGGGATCCGCGGAAGTGCTCGCTGGTGGTGGTGATGCAGGTGCTGACATGAGTGTCCGACGGAGTGCATCAACTAATTCTTGGAAGGGATCCGTGAGGCTCATGCTTGCGTCTCTCGGTGCAGGTCCGGTCATCTGTTATGGATCACTCAGAGACAGAGGAGTAACAGATGAAAGATGGTATTTATTGAATGGACACAAGAAGAGGAGTGGGAAGTGAGGAGTGGATGGGTGTTGGGATCCGTGCCAGGAAGGAGGTGACCACACACACGCACCGTGGGGTTTTAGGAGGACCTTGGAGGCAATCCTTGGAGAGAAGATGGAAGAAGAGTCTTCGGAGGTTATCCTTGGAGAGAAGGAGGAGTTAGTCCTAATAGTTAGCGCAGGAATGATCTTGTCGCGAACGTGACCGGACAGTGACTGGGTGCGTGTGTGTAGCTTTTATGGTGCTGTGGTGGATGATAGGTGATGTGGATCAGGTGGTGATGATTAGAATTCAGGTGAGGGTGTGCGCCGTGATTGTGTGGAGGTGGAACCTGGCGTGTTTGTGACACCTGCCAATTCTTTGTAATTATTATTTTTTAAATTCAATAGCCATTTCTGACTAAATAATGATTTCAGTGTAATTCCCACACCATTTTAATGTGTATTACTTGCATTTTTATCTTTAATGATCATTTAAAAAATCCTGAAAAAATATATACTGTTCAACATTTTTCAAGTTAAGATTTTTTTAATGTTTCTGAAAGTAGTCTCTTCTGCTCACCAAAGCTGCATATATTTGATAAAAATTTTTGTAAATATTGTGAAATATTATTATAATATAAATCATCTGTTTTCTGTGTGAATCTGTGTTAAAGTGTAATGTATTTCTGTGATGCTCAGCTGTATTTTCAGCATCATTCCTCCAGTCTTCAGTGTCACATGATCTTCAGAAATCATGAAAATATGATGATTTACTGCTCAAGAAACATTTCTGATTATTATCAGTGTTGAACACAGTTGTGCTGCGCAATATTTTTGTGCAGACGGTGATCCATTTTATTTTTCAGGATTCACAGATGAATAGAAAGTTCAAAAGAAGAGCATTTATTATAAATAGAATCTTTTGTAAAATGATAAATGTCTTTACTGTAATTTTTGATCAATCCAATGCATGCTTGCTAGATAAATGAATCAATTTATTTAAGATTTAATTGTTGTTTTTTGTTGTTGTTTTTTTAGGCAAATGCACACACTGAAGCCGTTGTCAGTGTTAGTGAACTTGAGGGAACATCGATCTTTTGTGAGAAGTTACACTTAAAAACATGTAGGACAAAGAGTTGTATTTTTAGAGAGCAGGGATATCCACGTCCTGAGGAAGCCAATCTTCATCTGCCACAAAAATATTAAGACAAACAGAGCGGCGTTATTATTGCTGGCAAAATTGACTCTTTCATCTCGAGCTACACAGAACTATAGATAGAGGAATTACCATAAATCACAACATTAATTTATAATGAATATTATATTATATTATAATTTAAACAAAAAGTATTTGACTCAGCGTTTGTGAAAAAGTATATCAACTGCATATTTTAATCATTAAATATAATTATTTATATTATACTTTATTATGAATACAAAATACAGCACAAACACAACACTTTTAAAGCAAAAATATGTAAGTAAGTTTCAAATGATTGATTACGTACATTAATTTATTGTTAAAAACAAATAAAAGAAAATTATTTGGCACTTTCCGGTTGTAAAACATTTTTTCATTTTTATCAAATAAATCATCCAGCCACTAAAATCACTTTTAGGAACATTTGATTTAACACAATTGCAAAAATGCTTTGCTAATGACACTTTGTGTAGTATTTTATTATGAATGCTATTTAAATGTAAATATTTTATGTGATTTAAAAAGAACCCAAATACTTTTTGGCCACTTCTTGGAAAAATGCATGCAAAATTGAATAAAAGGTAAATGCTCAGCTGTTTTCCAGCACTTTGTGAAAAGTTACATATGGATTGCGGTTGAATCTTAGGAATTGCTTGTTTTGCATGTGCATCTGATGCACACAATATGAGCACCAGGTGTTTCCAGATGTGCAGTTTCCTTTCTGACAGGAACACATTGAGTCTCAAGCAGCTGCTGCTGTTTCACAGTCAGTTCTTACACATGACACAGCACAGGTGATGAGGGCTAATGGAGGAAGAGCTGATCTCAGATCAGGCATTACTAAACAATGCATGTTCATCCTGACTGTACACGCATGACCTCGACTGACCCGTATAAAAACAAAGGTGAAGGCTGACTGCTCAGATAAACATATGAACACTTCCTGAAGTATAGATGTCATATGTCAACATCACAGAATTATAATCAGTGACAGAGCACATGAAAGTGTTACATTTTTCCATCACTGTCACTGTAGAAGAAAGAGTTCATGCTAAATGTTATTTTTCTGTTGAACAAAAAAGAAGCGTTTTTGAAGAAACTCTATTTAGATTTTTGTTTAATAAAACTGTGAATTTTTATCCCACAACGCTGACATTTTTAATGGAATTATGTTTATGTTTCACAATTCTGACTTAAGAATTGCAAGAAAAAAGTCTGAATTGTGAGATTTATTTTTATTAACTTTTTTATTAACAATATTATTATTTTTTTTTCATGGGAGAAAATAAACGGAATTGCAAGATAAACTTGCAACTGGAAAAATATATGTTCACAATTGCAAGAAAAAAGTCCTAATTGGGAGATAAAAAGTCATAATTACTTTTTTAATTACTACTTTTTTTAATTCCATTTTTGCGGCAAAAAAAAAAAAATAAACAAGCAAAAGAATTTTCAAAATTGCAAGATTTGTGTCAGTGTCCAAATATATATGGAGCTAACTGTAGGTTCTTTAATATTAATCACAGAGTTCTGCTTCTGAAGTAAACAGTTCCTTGGAATGCAAGACATAAGAATTTTATAAGAAAATTAAAGTCATAAAGAATACTTTTATGGCATTTTTTTTGCCTCGGGGTACTTCGCAAAAAGAGAGCATCAGACAAACAGGCATCATGAAAACATGTGGAACTTTAAATCATGAAGATCATGTAAGAAATACAGAGAGAAAATCAAATAATTAGCCTTCAAGAGCCAAAAAGGCTCTCTGAGATACACAAGTACGGTTAGGTTTGTTTATAATAATGCCAGAGCATGACATTAGTAGCCATCGTGCAAAGATTTACAAGAAACCATTGAATGAAAGATTGACTAGTAGCTGGTTCTCATTACAGGGTTGTTATGAAATATTACTCTAATGCTCTCCTCATGTGCATTTTGCATAACTCTTGCCACAAGTCTAAGTCTGACTTCTATCTGCTTGATATGAAACCGTTTTCTGGTCATATTTATAAACAGATGAAACTATATAAGGTCAAATTTTGTGGCTCGATCTAAAACTATGAATATGGCTTTGGATAAAAGCATCTGTTAAATAAATATCTGTATGATTGGTTTCAGATGTATTGATTTTTAGTGCGAGTAGAGTTTGTCACATGCTGCTTAAAATAACAGTTTAAGGTAAAACATTCAAAATAAATGAGGTTTTACAATCCTGGACTGTTGCCGGTCAAATATTTTAGTGTCTTTGAGAAAGTAGTTTTTATGAATATTTTGAACCAGTTTTTATTTATACATGTTCTGTTTTATTTGCATTTTTGTTAAAAGTTTAGGTATTTTTATTTTATGCTTTTGCCATTTTTATTATAATTGTTGTTTCAGGTTTATTTTAGTTATTTTATAACTTTATACCTGTTAATTATAATTGAATGCAACTTTTTATGATTTTTATTTACAATGTTGCTAATAGTGTATAATGCTATTAACCACCAAATTACATTCCTTATTTACAAATTAAACTACATTTACATTTTACATTACAAATGACATAAAATACAATATTCATATCAGAAATGTTTAGAGAATAATACTGAGAGAACAAATGCATCTTTGGTTTGCTTATATGACTGAAATAAAATGATTGCAAGTTGATGGGACATTCTCAGAAATAATAATTAAAAATAATTTACATTATAATGTACAAAAATTAATAAAACGATTCGATATTAAACCTACAGTAAGATGGGATTTATCTACAAAACATATCTTGAAAGAAGTCAGAAGAAAACACTGAAATAAAAGAAAGGATGCTAAAGAGACAATGAAAGGTGAGTGTATGAATCAGGTTTGTTCACAGAGGTCAAAGAAACACATTTAGAGCACTCACAAACATCTAAACACATGTATGTTATAGTTTTAAGCTGGCACCCTTCTTCTCTTATAAAACTCCAGATCAGTTTTTCATTTCTTGAATGTTTAGTCATTGCTCTCCATGTTTGATAAAAGTTTTTATATCAAATGGTTGAGTACGTTTTCATGAGCCTATGGTCTGTGTGATGCATGGCATGAGCGTGTGTTGGTGTTCAGTCAAACACTCAGATCTCCTAAATCACAAAAAAGGAAGGTTTGTTTATTTATTTATTTTATCCATCAAGGATGCATTACATTGTTTAAAATTGTCAGTCAGAGCTTTATAATGTCACAAAAGATTTCTATTTCAAAAAAGAAATTCACAATTCAGAATTTTCCTCTCAATCGCAACTTTATAACTCTCAACTGTGAGAAAAAGAAAAAAAAAAACGAATTGTGAGATCCTAAGACATACACAAATAATTGCAAGAAATAAACGCTGAAATAAGATATAATTGAATGCCAGAAATAAAAGCAGAATTTTTAATATGCACAATAGTGAGTTATAAACAGTAGTGAATTGCCATATTTTAAATGCTACATTTCCAACGATATCTCACGACCAATTCGTACGTATTTTACGAGGTGGCTTATTCGTACGAATTTGTACGACCTCACTCGTACGATTTGTCTAAACCCCAGTGATGGTTAGGTGTAGGTCATTCGTACAAATTCATACGAATTGTGCAACTCGTAAAATACGTACGATTTGGCAACAATCGTATGAATTTGTACGAGTGTGCTCGTACGAATAAGCCACCTTGTGAAAAATGTACGAATTGCCGTGAGATCGGGTTGTACATTTCAGGATTTAAACAATTGCAAGATATAAACACTGAATTGAAATTTAAATGAAGAATTGCAACAAATAAACACAGAATTGAGAGATAGACAACTGTGTGATATAAACTCAGAACTGTTGAGATATAAATTTGCAATGGCCAGAAAAAGGCAGAATTGTGAGAACTACCAAAAAAAAGAATGTCAGAATTCTGAATTTCTGTATCACAGCTCTAACATTTTCCTCAGAATTAAGAGATGAAAAGGTTACAATTAGTGATTTTATTTAAACTTTCAGAAACAAGCTTCCCTTAAAAAATTAAATAACAAAATAAATCAAATTAAATTAATCATAATAAGATTTCAAAATATTACTGTATTTTTGATCAAATTAATGCAGCCTCGGTGATCAGATGAGGCTAAAAACTTTACAAACCCCAAATCTCTGGACACACAGTATATACAAATGTGTTAGTGAATACAGAAATGTAGAGTGAACACAAACCTTAAAATTACCAATGCATGAAAAAAGCCAAATATATTAAATTTACAGATTCTCTTTATTTAAAAGTGAAGTGTGTAATTTCTTTTACCAAATGTAGTTGTTTGGACAGCATAAGCTCAAGCATTTGTAAGAGTATTTAAAGAAACGCAAGCAAATCAAGAGCCCCTTCTACAGTTTCATGATTTTAGCAAAGACACAAGAAAGAAAGAAAGACAAGTTTGAGAGCTCTTCGGTCATGTCTCCTTCACTCTTCATAGGAAGTTACCTCGGAGAAAGTGGCTCTGGTTATGGTCTGGGGTTCAGCATGAGCGCTAGCGTTGGGTAACATGATCCAGACATACGTTTGACCTCCGTCCACCTCAGCAGCTTAAGCAATCGCATGTAGCTTGACTTATACAAATCAAACTAGCCTATCCTCACACAAACTTTCAACCATACATACACTTTTACTGGTTTCACATTTTAGTGGCTTAAGTAGCTAATGGATTTTGTGAGCAAAGAACATTTTAGTACTCATCTGAAACTAATGATGATGTGTTAATGACACTGACAACTCTAGTTAACTGAAATGAAACCATTAATCTTCCTCCACCAGCGTTTTTGAAAAAATTTGCAAGCCATCATTTTGCTGATTTTCACTGAAATGTCATGGCCCCCCGAATATTGTATGAATTGCTGAACATGCAATACATCAAAATAAGATCAAATCCTCTACTTTTCAAAATAAATCAAATTCTCTCTTCAAGCATTGTTTTCTTTAACACTTAAATGTAGGTATAGGTTTAAAAAAAAAAAGCAACTTTGAGCAAAATCAAAACGTACGCTACTGGTTGTGAAAGTGACGTCATTCAGCCAAGTATGGTGACCCATACTCAGAATTAGTGCTCTGCTTTTAACCCATCCAAAGTGCACACACACAGCAGTGAACACACACACACACTGTGAGCACACACACGGAGCAGTGGGCATCATTTATGCTGCGGCGCCTGGGGAGCAGTTGGGGATTCGATGCCTTGCTCAAGGGCTCCTCAGTCGTGGTATTGAAGGTGGAGAGAGAACTGTACATGAACTCCCCCCACCCACAATTCCTGCCGGCCCGAGACTCAAACTCACAACCCTTCGATTGCGAGTCAGACTCTCTAACCATTAGGCCACGACTTCCGTGTCCAGAAGAAAACTGGAAAGTTGTTTGGAAAGGTCCTTCTCTCCAATTAGCATACCTATACTTTGTATACTACAAGTGCAGGAGTGTTTGATTGGTTCATTATGTTTAACTGGTTAAATCAATTAAACAAATCAAACTGGTTTTCTTTACCACCTGATCTCAACCGGCTCCATCTAATGCATTAGTCTGGTTTAAGAATCTGCAGAGAGCTAGATCTAGTTAGCACTCACAGTTGAAGTTGGGCTCGATGTTGTCTCCTGCTAACAGACTGTTGATTGTGATTTGGTAGATGATGTGCAGCAGCAGGAACGTCATACTGGTGAAGCACAGGGATTTCAGCAAACGCCCTGTGTGACCTGTTGAAAGAAAATAATTAATACAAACATTGTGCATACAGTCTGCATCATAAACAAAGTTAGAAGTATACAGTAATTTGCTACATAAGTGCGTGACAGATTTCCTGATCAGCATAGAATACATGTACAGTATGTGTTTGGAACTAATTAGTTGGTCCACAGTTTTTTGTTTCAAAGTTTTAAAAAGAAACTGTTATGAGGATGGTGGAGGATGAACCCAAATGCAGACAGATGTCACAGCAACACGGTTTATTATTCAAAACAGGAAAACAAAACCCACGAGGGGGCAAAACAAGGGCTAGACAGACGAAAGATGACAAAACTAGACTAACACTTTACAAACTAGACTATGACTAAAACAGGATCAAACAACAACTTAGACAAGACTCTCTACAGACTTACGGACAGCTCTCACATACATTAACAGTTAGCAATATTTAACAGAAATAGGCAATATTAAACAATGAACCGACAAAGGGACAGAGAAACACACGAGGTTATAAAGGGAGGCTACTAATGAACACAACAGGTGGAACAGGTAAATCAATGAAGACAAAACTAGGGTAACAAGGGGGGCGGGGCAAGGGAACGAGACAACACAATCACATGGCCCAAAGACAAGGCCATGTGCTTGTACACAAAACACGGGTCTGTCATGATCCTGCCTCAAGACTAGAGAAAAATCAGGATATGAAGGCAGAATCATGACAGAACCCCTCCCTTAAGGAGCGGCTTCCAGACGCTCCTCAAGGGAACATCAAACACGGGACACGACTGACTGGGACAAAGACACAAACCAACAAGACATGACAAATAACACTAAAGGCAAACATGAAAAAACAATCACAGGGTTAGGATGCAAAATCAAAAACAATAAACAAGGCAGAGGAGGTGGGGGAAGTACAAAGTTCTAAGGGGGCAGTCCAGGGTGGATGGGAGGACTGGGGGTCTTGGGTCTCCGGGACGAGGACTGAGCACTGGGACTCCGGGGGAACTTGGCGGGTGATATTGGAGCAGAAGCAAGAATAGAGCCCCCCAACGACGGCTCAGTATCAGCGCTCCCCATCTCTGAATCGGGGAGATCAACGTCCGCAGCAGACTGGGGTACTGCGCTCACGGCAGCTGACTGGGGTTCGGCGCTCACAGCAGCTGACTGGGGTTCGGCGCTCGTAGAATCTTTGGACTCAGTACTAGACATGACAGACTTGCCAGGGGCTTCGAGAATCTGGACAAGACGCTTTAGATATTCTGCCAAAGTGTCAGCAGCGACGACGACAGGCATCTCTTGATGCGCGGAAACAGCCCGCAAGACAGCTTCAGCAGCTGAATTGGCCGCGACTCTCTCTGCGGTACTCACGATAGCGGGCTCTGGGACAGCACCTGGGAGAGTGCTTACAGTATCGGGCTCTGGAACAGCACCTGGGAGAGCGCTTACAGTAGTGGGCTCTGGAACAGCACCTGGGAGAGCGCTTGCAGTAGCGGGCTCTGGAACAGCGCCTGGGAAAGCGCTTGCAGTACCGGGCTCTGGGGCCGGCGGAGATGAAGGGTGAGAGGCTCCCTTTCTCCTCCTCTTCCTCTTAGGTCGTGGTGTGGAAGACAGAGCCGGACATGTGGCCGGTGGGTGAGGCTCAGCGGGATCTGTGACTTGCGTTGGACGGGCAGTCTCAGACAGCGCTGACTCAGCCGAGGATGACTCCGACGAAGAATCCCATGAAGTCCGTCTCCCTCGTTTGCCACGAAGACCTTCGGGGACGACTGTAGCCTCAGGGGTGGAAGTGGAGCCTGCCTGATTCCCCTGGGTAACCACAGCCAGGACACGACCCTCCGGGATCACTGATAGCTTGGGTGATGGTGACAATAAGGTGGAACCCCGCGACTCCCTCAGCGACAAACTATCCACCATGTCACCAAACGAGCAGCAGATCAGCCTCTCCCGTTCTGCCAGGGGTGGAGGAGCGTTGAGGCCCGCTATGAGGTAGCGGTTGAGGAGGCTATCCGGTAGGAACAATCTCCTCTCGTTCGCGACCCGAGCGTACTCTCTCAGGGACCGCTCTCCCTGGGGAAGAATTGGCAGCTTGCCATTCCTTGCATCGTCGATAGCCCGGTGCCACCATTGTGCAAGGTCGTCTGAGTTGTGCTCAAAGGAGGACATGCTGTCTGCTGGGTTCCTTGTTGGTCGGTTCATTCTGTTATGAGGATGGTGGAGGATGAACCCAAATGCAGACAGATGTCACAGCAACACGGTTTATTATTCAAAACAGGAAAACAAAACCCACGAGGGGGCAAAACAAGGGCTAGACAGACGAAAGATGACAAAACTAGACTAACACTTTACAAACTAGACTATGACTAAAACAGGATCAAACAACAACTTAGACAAGACTCTCTACAGACTTACTTACGGACAGCTCTCACATACATTAACAGTTAGCAACATTTGACAGAAATAGGCAATATTAAACAATGAACCGACAAAGGGACAGAGAAACACACAAGGTTATAAAGGGAGGCTACTAAAGAACACAACAGGTGGAACAGGTAAATCAATGAAGACAAGGGGGGCGGGGCAAGGGAACGAGACAACACAAGCACATGGCCCAAAGACAAGGCCATGTGCTTGTACACAAAACACGGGTCTGTCATGATCCTGCCTCAAGACTAGAGAAAAATCAGGACATGAAGGCAGAATCATGACAGAAACATAAAAACCAGAACAACAACAAGTCTGCTGGAGATGACAAGAAGAATGGAAGCTTGCTGATGATTAGAGGATTAGATAAATGCAAATCTAGTTTAAACAAAGACATTTTTTATTGGTTATAACTTCTGGAGAGAAACACTGCAGACACTGGACGATTTATAGAAATGTGTCGTCGCATCACTGTCTCAGCGATGGATGCTCTACAGTGAATGGGTGCCATCAGAATGAGAGTCCAAACAATTCAAGTTTATTTGTATAGCGCTTTTTACAATACAAATCGTTACAAAGCAACTTTACAGAAAATTACGTTTCTACAATATTTAGTAGTAGCTTATAAGTGGTGACTGTCAGTTTGTGCACGTATGACAGGATTTTTAGAAAAATTAATACAAGACGTAGTCAGCCAGACGATGAACATCATTAACAGCAATTATTATATGATGCAGTCACACTTGTAGCAATATTTGTTAGTTCTGTTGTTGATTCAGGGTTAGCATCATCTGGGGTCCTCTTAGCATAGACATCATTACATCATTAGCATAGCTGCTGATCCAACAAAGTAAAATTAATTAGTTTAACCCAAGCTAAAGAATAAGAATGTGCATTTGATCAGATGCTACTACACTCACAATTTAAGAGATACATTATTTGAATGCTTGGCGAAAGAGATGCGTTTTTAATCTAGATTTAAACAGAGAGAGTGTGTCTGAACCCCGAACATTATCAGAAAGGCTATTCCAGAGTTTGGGAGCCACATGTGAAAAAGCTCTACCTCCTTTAGTGGACTTTGCTATCCTAGCAACTACCAAAAGTCCAGCATTTTGTGACCTTAGGGTGCGTGATGGGTTGTAGCGTGGTAGAAGGCTAGTTAGGTACGCAGGAGCTAAACCATTTAGGGCCTTATAGGTAAGTAATGATAATTTGTAACTGATACGGAACTTAATAGGTAGCCAGTGCAGAGACTGTAAAATTGGGGTAATATGATCATATTTTCTTGACCTGGTAAGGACTCTAGCTGCTGCATTTTGGACGACCTGTAGCTTGTTTATTGACGAAGCAGGACAACCACCTAGAAGTGCATTACAATAGTCCAGTCTAGAGGTCATGAATGCATGAACTAGCTTTTCTGCATCAGAAACAGATAACATGTTTCGTAGCTTGGCAATGTTTCTAAGATGGAAGAATGCAGTTTTTGTAACATGGGAAATATGATTTTCAAAAGACAAGTTGCTGTCTAATATAACACCCAGATTTCTGACTGTACAGGAAGTAACAGTACACCAGAATTTAATTGGAGAAAATTATTGGTCATCCAATCTTTTACATTTTTAACACACTCTGTTAGCTTAGATAATTGGGAAGTTTCATCTGGTCTCGTTGAGATATATAGCTGAGTATCATCAGCATAACAGTGGAAGCTAATTCCGTGTTTTCTAATAATATTACCAAGGGGCAATCATCAAACAGATGATTGTCTCTCACATCTGATGGCACCCATTCACTGCAGAGGATCCACTGTAGAGCAAATGATGCAATGACACATTTCTCCAAATCTGATGAATAAACAAACTTCTCTTCATCTCGGATGACCTGATGATGAGGACAATTTTACAAACTTTCATTTTCAGGTGAACTATTCATTTAAGTTGTAACATCAAATTCTGTTGACTGTTACAGAGGAAGAAGAGCTCAATCAATGACTTGTAATATTCCAGATGGTTTTAGTCCAAATACAAGCACTCCACGTGTCAGGGTGAAAGTTCATCGAGTTGAACCTGTCTTTCTGCTCTTAATAGAAAAGAGCTGCAGTAATCCACTGTTATTAGTGCACAGCTCTCTCTGTTTCTCTCTCTCACTCTGGGCATTCATTTAGCGCTGATGTTTTTGGCAGTGTTTGGGCTGTTCATCATTTAGGATCACGAGGCTCAGTGTGAGTTCAGAGCCGTGGCAGTTTCAGAAAAATCTAAGTGAAACAACGTTGTGAGTAATGCAGGCCATAAACGGGTCAAAAAGTTTTTTGATTTTTGAAAAGTTTAGATTTCTGCATTTAAACACTGTTTATGAAAGAAGAGAAGGGGTTGGGTTGGGTGGGTGTCGGTCCGCTATCAAAGGATGCTGGGAATAGAACAGATAGCATCAAGCATTTATTTAAGATATTAAAAAATACCCACAACCCATCCGGCCCAAATATGCAAACCCATGAGTGCATAATTCAATTGTCAACTCTGGACAGATTATATCACAAATTAAAGATCATAAAAGTATCTGTAAAAAATGTCACCCTACTTGAGGGTTTGAATTTGAAGAAATGTGTTTGTATTTGGACAAATGCTTTGGAACTAATATCCTCTGTAAATGGTGGTCAAGGAAGTGGCTGAGGCAGAAAACCAGGTCTGTTTTTTTTTCATCAAAGATGCATTAAATTGGTCAAAAGGGACAGTAAAGAAAAAAAAAAAAACTCAAATAAATGCTGTTCTTCTGAACTTTCTAATCCCTTGTGAACTCTGAAAAATAAAATATATTAAATAAAATATAGTGCAGCACATTGTTTCACGGGAGAGACTTTTTCTATTTACACTTATTACAGTCATAATTGTACATTTCTGATCCCAGAAAATTAACCAGATAAGATCCTCTCGTATTTTATACATATGTGTAGCTATATTGTAAGTATAAGGGTATTTGATATTTATATCAATACAGGAAAACAATTGTGTTGATCAAACCATTTTATGGGGTTTTAAAACTAATAAAGAAATGATTGAACAGACATATCAAGTTTCAGCTAAATACCATGCGGAAATCAGAGAAACATGAATTTTTGGAGCACTTATCTCCATCAATGTATTAACACCTACCAATAATAATGTCTAAAGCATCCGAGGACTCGGAAATCGCTGTCTGCCAAGATTTTACAATCTTTACAGTGGTTTACTGTTATGAAAATGTTTTAGGGGTCTGCTCATGCCATCGGTTTTACTGTGCGTTTTATCCTAATTAGAAAACATTCTCTTCAACAGCAGCAAAGGCTTTCTTTTGACTTGTGCATAGAGTGATGAAAAAACGCATTAGTCAGTCATTCGTTGGATTGAATATGTGCCGATGATGACTGTAAGCAAACGGACAACGCAGGTCATGTACTGAAGACATTATGAGGTGCAGCAGGAATTTTAGTAAAAGCCGAAGTGAGTTTGAGCTCCTCCGCAGAAGAAAGGCGAAACCAGCACAGGAAGTGCAAATATGGACCAGATGTGTTTGTTATTTAGCGGCGGAGGACTAAAGGCTGCTCTGCTGGCACATTGGGCCGCGGTTTCTCATTATTCTGTTCCATTGCATCCATTTGAGGCGACTGAACGAGTCTCAGTGTTTGTGTGCGGTGTGTAATGGTGAAAATCTGTGCATCTTCATTCTCTGAGAGCTCCAAAAAATGGGCCAGACTTCGTAATCGTTTTCAATATTGCCAAATTGAAAGCTGCAGATGGTTTGGACCGTCAAAAATCCCCTTGGTTCCTCTGTACAGAGATGTTGGTGTTGCAAGTTGCTTTTGTAGTTTTATGAAGGGACTTTCTGTGGATATAATTATTGATCAATTGACCAGAACACACAGACAATGCAGCATCACTGACGACAGCAGAACCTCAGTCGATACCATCACCTCTCCAAAAGCTTTTAGAGACTTAAATGGAAACTGGAGATTCACAGTTGACAGCAATGACCAGGACAGAGTCGAAATTAATCATGAAAGCCTTAAAATGTTACTCTTATGGGAGTGTCTCTCCTCTCATAATTGATTTGAATCAATGCATTCTTACACTACAATTACTTTAAGCCCGAGGGGAACTATCGAAGCCTGGTAGAGTTTAATGGTTATCATACGGTATGTACAGTACATACACTATCATTCAAAAGCTTGGGATTGGTAAGAGTTTGTAGTGTTTCTGAAGAAAAAAAAAGAGTATCTACTGTAAAAAAAAAGTATTACTATTTTTAAACTATTTTTTTTCTGTGTGAATCTGTGTTAAAGTGTAATGTATTTCTGTGATGCTCCGTTGTATTTTCAGCATCATTCCTCCAGTCTTCAGTGTCACATGATCTTCAGAAATCATGAAAATATGATGATTTACTGCTCAAGAAACATTTCTGATTATTATCAGTGTTGAACACAGCTGTGCTGCACAATATTTCTGTGGAAACTGATGTATTTTTATTTTTCAGGATTCACAGATGAACAGAAAGTTCAGAAGAAGAGCAATTATTTGAAATAGAAATCTTTTGCAACATTATAAATGGCTTTACCGTCACTTTTGATCAATTAAAAGTGTCCTTGGTGGATAAAAATATACATTTCCTACAAAAATAACAAAATACTGACTGCAAACTTTTGAACAGTAGTGTACATACATATATACACAATAAGATATAAAATAACATTAAAAAGGCACCTAAAATCAGTAGTACAGATATTATTTATTTTATTTAAAATTATTTCAGATAAATACAAGATAAATATTTAAGCTAGATTTAAGATTATAATTATAAAACAGATCATTCTGAATAAATGACCTGAGTTCACAAGTCAATGTGAAATTATTATAAACATACACATGCACTGCACATTTTGCATTATTGGGATAAATGCAATCAATCTACAGTTGAGTTGGACTTTCTTCCTGATAAATACACAGAAATCCCCTGGCGTGAATCACTGAATGAAAACACGCTGCTTTACTTCACACTTTGAACTTTTTAAAACCAAAATGCTTGAATAGTTGTTTATTGTTCCCAGATACTTTGGTCAGTATTTCGCTCAGCATCTGGTTTCTGAGTTTACGTGTCAAGCAAGTGAATCATCACAAGCTCTGATTCATTTATAAAACCCCAGCAGATCTCTGTAGCGCAGGAACAGTCTGGTCTGAGCTTTTCTTACTGCACAGTTTATTACAGACCCAGAACGCTCTTATATAAAACATACAAAAGGATTAAAAAGAAGGGGGAAAATAAGCAAATGAAGCTGTTACATACTACTACATGCAAGTGGATTAAAGCTGATGAACTTCCAACAGCAAGATTTCCTCGGTACTACAAAATAAATAAGTGAATAAATGAAGATGACTGCTCATAAGGACCTGCGAATCATGGCTCGCTCTGTTTCCTGAAGAGGACACATCGTCTCTTTGTCCTGCACTTACACTTCTCTTTCTCCTGGGATCAGCGGGGTTTCGTTGTTCTCATTACATCACTGTTTCTCCAACAAAAATGCCCTCACCCTCATGTCAAACGAAACGAAAATCACTTTCTTTCATCAGCCGACAGAGAAGATTTCACTAGCTATATAACTCGCATTTCTATGGAAGCTTGTTTCCACCATGGGATAAAAAAATACAAGTAAATGCAAGTAAATGCTGTATTTTTTCTCTCTGAATTTTGAGTTTGTAACTCCACAATTCTGAATTGTAAGTATATACATATGCAAGCTCTAAACTTTCCATGTGGTATCAAAAAACACCCTTAATTTTTAGGCACATGTCCTACTGTATTTTTGTGTATTGCTCAATGTTTCTAGGTCTTTCTCACATGCAAATAATTTAAAACTGCCCAGTGAAAAGCTATATAGCGCTTCATGTTTATCTGTGCTATATGATGGATTGCAGACTGAGAGTCGCGTCATATGACGCCAGAAGCGTGCAGTGGGGTAAAGATCAGCTGCACAGATGGGAAACATCTTCATCTGTCCACCGTCTGAACCGTGACCCGCAGCCATCGGCCGAATCAGTGCTGTGTTAGAGATTCATGTTCCCACTCCACAGCTGTCCTTAAATCAGCTCCATGTGTGCAACAGCAGTGGCTCAGTGATGGGCGATCTTTCATCAGACTGTTAGAAGTTAAAAAATAAAAGTGTAGTGACACTTTAAATGCAATACAAGATTACCAAAAAAAAAAAAAAAATATTTAAAGAGTCTGAAGTCCATTCCAAAGTTATTTTTAGAAAAGTGCAATTTTCTATTTTAATGTGCATTGTTAGTTTTGAGAATATGTGCTCACGGAAAACTCGAAACACCATTAGGAATAAATAAATAATTAAACATTTAAAACAAAATGCATAAATAGGTTTTGTACAAAAGTCCCAGTTTTAAGAGTAAAATCACAACATTATGAGATTTATGTAATACAATTTTGAGAATAAAATTGTAATATTATGAGAATAACCATAAAAATCATTTGTCATTTTCTAATTTTCGTTTAGGTTAATTTGATGAACTAAAATAAAAAATTAAAATGAAAATATAATATTAAAAATTGTAGTTTTAAAAATTAATTTAAAAAAGAAATAGAGTTTAAAAACTGTAAAGGACTAAAATACAAAACGACTAAAAGTGTAACTAAAATTAAAATGAAAAATAAAAACTTTAAAGAAATTACAATATTATCTCAATGATACTAAAATAACACCAAATCTAGTCACTTATTTAATAAAATATTTGTTTCCCTATTTGATCTAATATTAGAATGTATCAGTAATATAACGTACTGTATAATGTACCAATTTAAGAGCCTTTTTGTGTAAATATAGGTTCTGGATGTCTGGAAATGTCAGTCATCTGTATTGTATTGTTGGCCAGGTGGAAATCTGAGTCTGATCACTAGTTATGATTCATGTCTGTAACACACATGGTTTAGGGGCATGAGAAAGAGAAGTATGAGCAATAATAACTGCGATGCTTGTTTAGGCAAGCAGCACTAATAAAGAAAGAAAAGAGTGTGTAAAGATCAGGCAGGTCATCTCAGCTCTGCTCAGTCACAGATGCAGACGAGCTACAAGCCTCCACAAGCCTCAGGTGCTTCAGTCACTCCCTCTGCATTAACAAACACCAGCCGTCCGCTTTGACTGAGCATTACTGCTGAAGAACATCTGGATTCTACACTGATGATACTATAGCATTATCGCCACTCCGTAAGGGAGTCATTTCCAGATCAAACCAGACTCCTTTCACTCTCACAGATGATCTCATTCTGTGGTTTAGAGGATTTATTCAAGCAACAACGAAAATTAGCTGGAAATGTGTTCACCCTCAGGTCATCTGAGATCAGGATGAGTTTGTTTCAGCTTTTGTCTTCTCCAGATGTTCACTGATGGACTGGAGTGCTGTGGATTATTGTGATGTTTTTATCAGACTCTCGTTCTGACGGCACCCATTCACTGCAGAGCATCCGTTGATGAGACACAGATGCAGTGCTGTATTTCTCCAAACCTGATGAAGAAACAAACTCATCCTGATCTTGGGATAGTCTGAGGTTGAGCAGATTTGTGGGTGAACTGTTCCTTTAAGTGAACAGCTCAACCCAGAAGAGAGGAGTATTTTGTCCAAAGCAACACATAAACCCAGTGATTCAAACTTTTGGCGAGATGCTTTTATAAAGCAGCGAAACATCCTTCCAGAGGAAGTTTTTATTGCTCACAGGTCACTCTTTCATAGTTCAGGAGACCTAAAGACCTACGAAAGACCCGCTGCCTTTCCTGTTTTGACAGGAAATCTTTCCCTGATTCTTCTGGGGCGGGACATTTAGTCAAGGCCTTTTCCCTTTTTTGTAAATAGGCAATAAACTTTAGCTCACAATCATATGCATTTATTCAAGTAAATCATCATATTTTCATGATTTCTGAAGATCATGTGACACTGAAGACTGGATGAATAATGATGGAAATACAGCTTTTACACTTTAACACAGATTCACACAGGAAACAGATGTAATAATATTTCACAACATTTCTGTTTTTACTGTATTTTTGATCAAATAAATTCAGCCTAGATGAGCAAAACAAAACAAAAACTGAGAAATCAGACTTACAGTAAAAGAGCTCTGAAACTGAAGTGAATAGCATGAAGCTCGTGTAATTTGATCATTCAAGATTTTGAAATCATTTCAGATTCTGGTGTGATTAAATCCGAGCTCAGTTTAGAAACATTACTGAGATTTCCCATGAAACTCTTCGGACTCTTGGTGTCCATTTACTATGGTCTTTTCCTCATGAGAACAAAAATCTTAATTTGTCTCCATTTACTCTCCTTCTCTATCCATCTAGGTGATTCGTGTGATATCAGAGAGATTTTAGGCTCTGGTTATCAGGATCAGGATCTCCAGCAAACCATTCATCAGCCTCGAGATACGCAGAACAGCATTCAGTGCAGAGCCTCACAGAACTAGCAGCTGAAGAAGCAACACAGATGTGTTTCTGAATAAAACCAGAGACACACCTTAATAACAGTGTGTGAAACTCATTCTGGAGGAAACACGAGGCTCGACCGTGTCAGGGTGATACACAAATATCACACACTCCCCGGATATTTCTCATGATATTCATCCTGAGGCCTTAAAGCTGTAATTAATCTCAGTGAGCTGCTAAATCCATCTGTAATACAGCAATGATGTGAACTGTCCCTTTAACTTTTACTTAGAAAGTTTGGCAAGTGAGATTATCAAGACTAAACATCAAGATTAAAACTTTGTTCAATTTGTCCAAGAAACTGAGGCATCCTGTGCGTCCAATGACATAATACACATTAAAAAAAACAACAACTTTGATATATTATTTATTGTTGAAAGGTTTACTCACACTGACCAATTTTTTATTAATGGATTTTTTTATTTTTTTTTATTCTGTTACAGTAAATAACTTTCAATATAAAACTCTAATTTTATTTTTAAATTTTATTTTTTTAATTAGTTTGTTTAGCCGCTTTCCACCTATTCATGACAATTATATTTCAATGGATTATCTACAGTTAAAAAGAAAAGGAAAAAAAGACAGAAATGTAGTTATAGTAAAAAATATAATTTAACTTAAAACTTTTTTTGTTTTTTGTTTTGTCACCTTAAATAATAATAATAATAATAATAATAATAATAATAATCAAAAGTAGTAGTAATAGTAGTAGTAGTAAATAATTTTTTTTACACAGATATTGTAAATAAATAAATAAATGAATAAATAAATGTTTTAAAAGAGCAGAGTCATGTGTTATTAATCTATAATTTATCAACTATGTATTTTTATATATATATTAAAACGCTCAAACTGAACAATGATATCAAAATTTACTAAGTTATCTATTGTAATTACATAAAACTATAACAAACTGTATGAATAAATTAGTGTTAATTTAGTATCATTGCTATATTCTTTGTTAATATTTTAAATTATATTTTATGTTTTTTATTTTGTATTTTTTTTTTGTAATTTTGATGTGTGTGTTTTTTTATCTATTTGTTTATTTATTTTGTATTGTTTAAAAAAAAGAAAATGTGTTTATAGCTTTTTATTAAGTTTCAGTTTTGGTTTTATTTAGTTTTAGTTAACCTATTTTAGTACTTCAGCTTAAACGAAATAAAAAGAAGAAATTTTTAATTGCCAACTATCTGAAATAAATTAAGTAATAACAAATAAATATAATAATTTAAGTTTATATATATTTTATTTCAGCTAAGATAAATTTTATTTAATGAAAGTGTAATTTTTATGGTTTTATTTTTAACCCATATTTGTTGACCACTGATCTGAATATCGCTTCTGAGCTTCTGAGTTGGGAAAATATTATGTCAAAGTGTAACAGTAACCATTTCAAATAAAACATCTTCAAAAGAGTGTTTTGGGAACTTGCTTGGGTTACTTTAACAACTCCAGTCCTGCAGAAATCACATACTTCTACAGTCAACTCCTGAAAAGATGGAAAGCAAGTCATTACACGGGGAACATTCACCGCTGAAGGGTCCCAAAGACTCACCCTGCATTGTTGTCTTTGTCGGCTCGGCAAAGAGTGGGATGAGTAAGAGGTAGATGAGGTAGACGAAGGACAGCCAGTTGTACCGGAACAAACATGCTGTGAAATAAAGAAGAATGGGAGAAAATGATGAGCCTGATTGTCTTCTGTCTCCAGACTGTGATAACAGCACATAAACCAGACGCTGGTTCTGGTAGAGTCTTTAATTAAAGAGAACGCTCTTCATTCATTAAAGGACTGTGATACGGTGCATGCAGCCGCAGAGCTCGGGGTTTGTGAGCGAACATGAATCCTGTCAAACAGAGCCACTGCTTTCTGCATTCCAGCAGATCCACTTCAGATCATCACAGTCACTGTCAATCAGTTGCATTCCTCTACAAACAGACCTGCAGGCCCAGCATAAAGAGCTTTAAAAATATGACATTTTACCATTCAGTTAACTGTCTGCTATAGTAAGTAAAATAAAGGAACTGAATGTAAAAGGATTTGCAACATAGCTTGAGAAAAAGTAGTTTTGCAGTTGCCACTTTGTGTGATATTTTGATATCTGATGCAGGGAAATTACTTATTTATTTTTGTAAAGTATAAATATCAAAATAATTTGCTGATGGAGAACGAATGGACAGAGATAATAAAATAAAATAAAATAAAACAATAAATAAAATAAAATATACTATATATATATATATATATATATATATATATATATATATATATATATAGAGAGAGAGAGAGAGAGAGAGAAAATAGAGAATATATATAGAAAGAGAGATATATTTTATATATAATTTTATATATTTAAAAAAAATATGTGTACTTTGAAAAATAATTTCAAATGTAAAAAATGTAAGTTGGGAGAATTAAGGTAAAGGTAAAGTAAAGCAGAGTAGAGTATAACAGAGTAGAGTAGAGCAGAGCAGAGTAGAGTAGAGTAGAGTAGAAAAGAGTAGAGTAGAGTAGAGTAGAGTAGAATAGAGTAGAAAAGAGTAGAGTAGAGTAGAAAAGAGTAGAGTAGAGTAGAGTAGAGTAGAGTAGAGTAGAACAGAGTAGAGTGGAAAAGAGCAGAGGAGAATATATTAGAGCAGGAAAGAGTAGAGTAGAGCAGAGTACAGTAGAGTAGAGTAGAGTAGAGTAGAGTAGAGTAGAGAAGAGCAGAGTAGAGCAGAGCAGTGTAGAGCAGAGTATAACAGAGTAGAGTAGAGCAGAGTAGAATATAGTAGAGTAGAGTAGAGCAGAGTAGAGTAGAGTAGAAAAGAGTAGAGTAGAACAGAGTAAAGTAGAAAAGAGTAGAGTAGAGCAGAGGAGAATATATTAGAGTAGGAAAGAGTAGAGTAGAGCAGAGTAGAGCAGAGTAGAGCAGAGTAGAGCAGAGTAGAGAAGAGCAGAGCAGAGTAGAGCAGTGTAGAGCAGAGTATAACAGAGTAGAGTAGAATATAGTAGAGTAGAGTAGAGCAGAGTAGAGTAGAGTAGAACAGAGTAGAGTAGAAAATAGTAGAGTAGAGTAGAAAAGAGTAGAGTAGAACAGAGTAGAGTAGAAAAGAGTAGAGTAGAGTAGAAAAGAGTAGAGTAGAGTAGAACAGAGTAGAGTAGAGTAGAGTAGAGTAGAGAAAAGCAGAGTAGAGCAGAGCAGTGTAGAGCAGAGTATAACAGAGTAGAGTAGAGCAGAGTAGAATATAGTAGAGTAGAGTAGAGCAGAATAGAGTAGAAAAGAGTAGAGTAGAGTAGAGCAGAGTAGAATATAGTAGAGTAGAGCAGAGTAGAGTACAGTAGAAAAGAGTAGAGTACAGTAGAAAAGAGTAGAATATATTAGAGTAGAAAAGAGTAGAGTAGAGTAGAGCAGAGCAGAGCAGAGCAGAGCAGAGTAGAGTAGAGTGGAGCAGAGTAGAGTAGAGTAGAGTGGAGCAGAGTAGAGTAGAATATAGTAGAGTAGAGTGGAGCAGAGTAGAGTAGAATATAGTAGAGTAGAGTTGAGTAGAGTAGAGTAGAGTAGAGTAGAGTAGAGTAGAGTAGAGTAGAGTAGAGTGGAGTAGAGTAGAGAAGAGTAGAGTAGAATATAGTAGAGTTGAGTTGAGTAGAGTAGAATAGAAAAGATTAGAGTAGAGCAGAGTAGAAAAGAGTAGAGTAGAGCAGAGTAGAGTAGAGTTGAGTAGAGTAGAGTGGAGCGGAGTAGAGTAGAATATAGTAGAGTAGAGTTGAGTAGAGTAGAGTAGAGTAGAGTGGAGTGGAGTGGAGTAGAGTAGAGTAGAGTAGAATATAGTAGAGTTGAGTAGAGTAGAGTTGAGTAGAGTAGAATAGAAAAGATTAGAGTAGAGCAGAGCAGAGTAGAAAAGAGTGGAGTAGAGTAGAGTAGAGCAGAGCAGAGTAGAAAAGAGTAGAGTAGAGTAGAGCAGAGCAGAGCAGAGCAGAGTAGAGTGGAGTGGAGTAGAGTGGAGTAGAGCAGAGTAGAAAAGAGTAGAGTAGAGCAGAGTAGAGTAGAGCAGAGTAGAGTAGAATATAGTAGAGTAGAGTTGAATAGAGTAGAGTAGAAAAGAGTAGAGTAGAGTAGAGTAGAGTAGAACAGAGTAGAGTAGAAAAGAGCAGAGGAGAATATATTAGAGCAGGAAAGAGTAGAGTAGAGCAGAGTACAGTAGAGTAGAGTAGAGTAGAGTAGAGTAGAGTAGAGAAGAGCAGAGTAGAGCAGAGCAGTGTAGAGCAGAGTATAACAGAGTAGAGTAGAGCAGAGTAGAATATAGTAGAGTAGAGTAGAGCAGAGTAGAGTAGAGTAGAAAAGAGTAGAGTAGAGTAGAACAGAGTAAAGTAGAAAAGAGTAGAGTAGAGCAGAGGAGAATATATTAGAGTAGGAAAGAGTAGAGTAGAGCAGAGTAGAGCAGAGTAGAGAAGAGCAGAGCAGAGTAGAGCAGTGCAGAGCAGAGTATAACAGAGTAGAGTAGAATATAGTAGAGTAGAGTAGAGCAGAGTAGAGTAGAGTAGAAAAGAGTAGAGTAGAAAATAGTAGAGTAGAGTAGAAAAGAGTAGAGTAGAGTAGAACAGAGTAGAGTAGAAAAGAGTAGAGTAGAGTAGAAAAGAGTAGAGTAGAGTAGAACAGAGTAGAGTAGAGTAGAGTAGAGAAAAGCAGAGTAGAGCAGAGCAGTGTAGAGCAGAGTATAACAGAGTAGAGTAGAGCAGAGTAGAATATAGTAGAGTAGAGTAGAGCAGAATAGAGTAGAAAAGAGTAGAGTAGAGTAGAGCAGAGTAGAATATAGTAGAGTAGAGCAGAGTAGAGTACAGTAGAAAAGAGTAGAGTAGAGTAGAGCAGAGTAGAATATATTAGAGTAGAAAAGAGTAGAGTAGAGTAGAGTAGAGTAGAGTAGAGCAGAGCAGAGCAGAGTAGAGTAGAGTAGAGTGGAGCAGAGCAGAGTAGAGTAGAGTAGAGCAGAGTAGAGTAGAGTGGAGCAGAGTAGAGTGGAGCAGAGTAGAGTAGAATATAGTAGAGTAGAGTTGAGTAGAGTAGAGTAGAGTAGAGTGGAGTAGAGTAGAGAAGAGTAGAGTAGAATATAGTAGAGTTGAGTTGAGTTGAGTAGAGTAGAATAGAAAAGATTAGAGTAGAGCAGAGCAGAGTAGAGTAGAGTTGAGTAGAGTAGAGTGGAGCAGAGTAGAGTAGAATATAGTAGAGTAGAGTAGAGTTGAGTAGAGTAGAGTAGAGTAGAGTGGAGTGGAGTAGAGTAGAGTAGAATATAGTAGAGTTGAGTTGAGTAGAGTAGAGTTGAGTAGAGTAGAATAGAATAGAAAAGATTAGAGTAGAGCAGAGCAGAGTAGAAAAGAGTAGAGTAGAGTAGAGCAGAGCAGAGTAGAAAAGAGTAGAGTAGAGTAGAGCAGAGCAGAGCAGAGTAGAGTGGAGTGGAGTAGAGTGGAGTAGAGCAGAGTAGAAAAGAGTAGAGTAGAGCAGAGTAGAGTAGAATATAGTAGAGTAGAGTTGAGTAGAGTAGAGTAGAGAAGAGCAGAGTAGAGTAGAATATAGTAGAGTAGAGTAGAGTAGAGTAGAGTGGAGTGGAGTGGAGTGGAGTGGAGTAGAGTAGAGAAGAGTAGAGTAGAATATAGTAGAGTTGACTTGAGTAGAGTAGAGTTGAGTAGAATAGAAAAGATTAGAGTAGAGCAGAGCAGAGTAGAAAATAGTAGAGTAGAGTAGAGTTGAGCAGAGCAGAGTAGAAAAGAGTAGAGTAGAGTAGAGTAGAGTAGAGCAGAGCAGAGCAGAGTAGAGTAGAGTAGAGTGGAGTAGAGTAAAGTGGAGTGGAGTAGAGTAGAGAAGAGTAGAGTAGAATATAGTAGAGTTGAGTTGAGTAGAATAGAAAAGATTAGAGTAGAGCAGAGCAGAAAAGAGTAGAGTAGAGCAGAGTAGAGTAGAGCAGAGTAGAGTAGAATATAGTAGAGTTGAGTAGAGTAGAGTAGAGAAGAGCAGAGTAGAGTAGAATATAGTAGAGTAGAGTAGAGTGGAGTGGAGTGGAGTAGAGTAGAGAAGAGTAGAGTAGAATATAGTAGAGTTGACTTGAGTAGAGTAGAGTTGAGTAGAATAGAAAAGATTAGAGTAGAGCAGAGTAGAAAAGAGTAGAGTAGAGCAGAGTAGAGTAGAGTAGAGTAGAGCAGAGCAGAGTAGAAAAGAGTAAAGTAGAGCAGAGCAGAGCAGAGTAGAGCAGAGTAGAGTAGAAAAGAGTAGAGTAGAGTAGAGCAGAGAAGAGTAGAATAGAGCAGTGTAGAGCAGAGTATAACAGAGTAGAGCAGAGTAGAATATAGTAGAGTAGAGTAGAGTAGAGCAGAGTAGAATAGAGCAGAGCAGAGTAGAGTAGAAAATAGTAGTGTAGAGTAGAGCAGAGTAGAATAGAGCAGAGCAGAGTAGAGTAGAGTAGAATAGAAAAGATTAGAGTAGAGCAGAGTAGAGTAGAAAAGAGTAGAGTAGAGCAGAGTAGAGTAGAGCAGAGAAGAGTAGAGTAGAGCAATGTAAAGCAAAGTAGAGCAGAGTATAACAGAGTAGAGCAGAGTAGAATATAGTAGAGTAGAGTAGAGCAGAGCAGAGTAGAAAATAGTAGAGTAGATTAGATCAGAGTAGAATAGAGCAGAGTAGAGTAGAGCAGAGTAGAGCCGAGTAGAATATAGTAGAGTAGAAAAGAGTAGAGCAGAGTAGAGTAGAAATGAGTAGAGTAGAATAGAGCAGAGTAGAGTTAAGTAGAGTAGAAAAGAGTAGAGCAGAGTGGAGTAGAAAAGAATAGAAAAGAGTAGAATAGAGTAAAGCAGAACAGATCAGAGTAAAATAGAGTAGAGCAGAGTATTGTAGAATAGAAATGAGTAGAGTACAGTAGTACAGATTAGAGTAGAGTAGAGTAGAACAGATCAGAGCAAAGTAAAGTAAAGTAATTTTAAGCCAACTAAAAATCATAAAAAAACACAATAACCATTTTAGAACAGTTTTGGAGAATGAATCATGAATCATTAATATGTACTAAATAAGCAAATTCTTCCTGATTCAGATGAATGGACGATAGTGATTATAGTATTTTACTTTGAGCTGAACAAACCCAATATTGCATTTAAAATCTTTGACAATTTATAATAATTTTACACTGAAAGAAAGGAAGTGAGCAAATCTGCTTGACAAGACAAGGCTCCTCTCATCTCACGTGTTTCTATTACTGAGGCTCAATTTACAGCTAAATGAGAAGATAAGACATCATATTGCTGGGAAGTATTTGCATTCAAATGTATGCTTGCTTTATTAGTTATGTGGAGCTGCCCTGTTAGAAACACTAAATTAGTCTTAACTGAATAAAGTCTATCTGCTTTTCTGCTCCAGCAAACCCTGCGACTACAAGAGTGCTGGACTCCATCCCACGAGCTTTAACATCAGATTCTGTTTTTGCAGCATTTCTTTGGTCTCTTTGAAGACCTGTGTGCTGTGAGCCGTTGAGCTCCTCCAAACCCTCTGACAAATTGTGCAGGACTAATGCAAAATGAGCTAAGGAAGGACAATTTGCTTTGGTTTGTCTCATTTGAAGCCACATCCTGGCTTTTCCAAATCTGGAAATTAAACATGTTTTAACTGTACAGTGCAACCTCTTCTCCGTTCCTCCATGGACTTAACCTGACCGCAAGAAAAACGTTGTCTCCGGCAACACAAACCAAAGGGATTCGACACTTAAACGGTCAACTCAATATCCCATGAAAGAAGTATTTAATTTTAATGATCATAATGCCTTTAAGTGACTACATATGACTGGATGAGCCTTATGAAAAATTACATTTCATTCCAAAAATCAATAAGTAATAGAAATCATGAAATAAAAAAGCCTTTTTTAGGACCATTAAGATGTTATGCCTTGTGACTTTATCTTTTGTAATAATTAAGCACATTTCCCTGTAAATAAGAATGAAAGAAGCATTAAAGTATATACTGTATATCAGAAAGAAATCAATACCTTTTATTCAGCAAGGACGCATTAAATTGATCAAAAGTGACAGTAAAGACATTTATAATGTTACACATGATTTCTATTTTAAATAAATGCAGTTCTTTTGAACCTTCTATTCATCTGAGAATCCTGAAAAATAAAATGTTTCACACTTTCCACAAAAATGTTCAACATTGATGATAATCAGAAATGTTTCTTGTGCAGTAAATCATCATATTATTCTGATTTCTGAAGATCATGTGACACTGAAGACTGGAGGAATGATGCTGAAAATACAGCGGAGCATCACAGAAATACATTACACTTTACATTACAATACTTTCATATTATTTATATTATATATAATTATGTTTATTTTTTTCATATATAAACAGTTTTCTTAAATATATACATGCATGTGTGTTTATTTCAATACATAATTAGTATGCACAACACACACACATATATTATGCAAACAAAAACTTTTATTTTGAATGAGATTAATTGCGATTAATCATTTGACAGCACTAATATAAAAGAATAATAATTTTTTTATCAATATGTTAAAATATTATCCACAAACAATAAAAAAATTGATTTGCTATAAAAAATAAATGTGTTGAAAAAGACAAAGAAGTGATACTTTAGGGGTGTTAGGTTAAAGCAATAATATGTACAATGTACCTGACATTCCTAAATATATATATATATATATATATATATATCCCCTCCTTGAACTGCCACCTTAACGTGGTGGAGGGGTTTGAGTACCCGAATGACCCTAGGAGCTATGTTGTCCGGGGCTATATGCCCCTGGTAGGGTCTCCCAAGGCAAACAGGTCCTAGGCGACGGGTCAGACTAAGAGCGGTTCAAAACCCCTTATGAGAAGGAACAATCAAAGAACCGTGACGTCGCCCGGTATGGCGCAGCCGGGGCCCCACCCTGGAGCCAGGCCCGGGGTTGGGGCTCGTATGCGAGCGCCTGGTGGCCGGGCCTCCCCCCACGGGGTCCGGCCGGGCTCAGCCCGAAGGAGCGACGTGGGGCCGCCTTCCCGTGGGCTCACCACCTACAGGAGGGACCGTAAGGGGCCGGTGCTTAGACAATCGGGTGGCAGTCGAAGGCGGGGGCCTCGACAGCCCGATCCCTGGACACGGAAACTAGCTCTAGGGACGTGGAACGTCACCTCACTGGCGGGGAAGGAGCCCGAGATTGTGCGTGAGGTAGAGAGGTTCCGACTAGCGATAGTCGGACTCACCTCTACGCACAGCTTGGGCTCTGGTACCACACTCCTCGAGAGAGGATGGACTCTTCACCACTCTGGAGTTGCCCAAGGTGAGAGGCGGCGGGCTGGTGTGGGTTTGCTTATAGCCCCCCAGCTCAGCTGCCATGTGTTGGAGTTTACCCCGGTGAACGAGAGGGTCGCTTCCCTGCGCCTTCGGGTCGGGGATAGGTCTCTCACTGTCGTTTGTGCCTACGGGCCGAACGGCAATGCAGAGTACCCAGCCTTCTTGGAGTCTCTGGGAGGGGTGCTGGAAAGTGCTTCGACTGGGGACTCCGTCGTTTTACTGGGGGACTTCAACGCCCACGTGGGCAACGACAGTGACACCTGGAGGGGCGTGATTGGGAGGAACGGCCCCCCTGATCTGAACCCGAGCGGTGTTCAGTTATTGGACTTCTGTGCTAGTTACAGCTTGTCCATAACGAACACCATGTTCAAGCATAAGGGTGTCCATCAGTACACGTGGCACCAGGACACCCTAGGCCGTAGGTCGATGATTGACTTTGTGGTCGTTTCATCCGACCTCCGGCCGTATGTCTTGGACACTCGGGTGAAGAGAGGGGCGGAGCTGTCAACCGATCACCACCTGGTGGTGAGTTGGATCCGATGGCGAGGGAGGAAGCTGGACAGACTCGGCAGACCCAAACGTACTGTGAGGGTCTGCTGGGAACGTTTGGCCGAGTCTCCTGTCAGAGAGATCTTCAACTCCCACCTCCGGCAGAGCTTCGACCGGATCCCGAGGGAGGCTGGAGATATTGAGTCCGAGTGGACCATGTTCTCCACCTCCATTGTCGAAGCGGCCGCTCGGAGCTGTGGCCGTAAGGTTTCCGGTGCCTGTCGAGGCGGCAATCCCCGAACCCGGTGGTGGACACCGGAAGTAAGGGATGCCGTCAAGCTGAAGAAGGAGTCCTATCGGGCCTGGTTGGCTTGTGGGACTCCTGAGGCAGCTGACAGGTACCGGCAGGCCAAGCGGACTACAGCCCGGGTGGTTGTGGAGGCAAAAACTCGGGCCTGGGAGGAGTTCGGTGAGGCCATGGAGAAGGACTATCGGTCAGCCTCGAAGAGATTCTGGCAAACCGTCCGGCGCCTCAGGAGAGGGAAGCAGTGCCCTACCAACGCTGTTTACAGTAGAGGTGGGGAGCTGTTGACCTCAACTGGGGATGTCGTTGGACGGTGGAAGGAATACTTCGAGGATCTCCTCAATCCCGCTGTCACGTCTTCCATTGAGGAAGCAGAGGCTGAGGGCTCAGATGTGGACTCGTCCATAACCCAAGCTGAAGTCACCGAGGTAGTCAAGAAACTCCTCGGTGGCAAGGCACCGGGGGTGGATGAGATCCGCCCTGAGTACCTCAAGTCTCTGGATGTTGTGGGGCTGTCTTGGCTGACACGCCTCTGCAGCATCGCGTGGCAGTCGGGGACGGTGCCTCTGGGATGGCAGACCGGGGTGGTGGTCCCTCTTTTTAAGAAGGGGGACCGGAGGGTGTGTTCCAACTACAGGGGGATCACACTTCTCAGCCTCCCTGGGAAAGTCTATGCCAGGGTACTGGAGAGGAGAATCCGGCCGATAGTAGAACCTCGGATTCAGGAGGAACAGTGTGGTTTTCGTCCAGGCCGTGGAACACTGGACCAGCTCTATACCCTCTACAGGGTGCTGGAGGGTTCATGGGAGTATGCCCAACCAGTCCACATGTGCTTTGTGGATTTGGAGAAGGCATTCGACTGTGTCCCTCGCGGCGGCCTGTGGAGGGTTCTCCGGGAGTATGGGGTCCGGGGCCCTTTGATAAGGGCTATCCGGTCCCTGTACGAACGGAGCAGGAGCTTGGTTCGTATTGCCAGCTGTAAGTCAGACTTGTTCCCGGTGCGTGTTGGACTCCGGCAGGGCTGCCCTTTGTCGCCGGTTCTGTTCATGATTTTTATGGACAGAATTTCTAGGCGCAGCCAGGGGCCGGAGGGGGTCAGGTTTGGTGACAACACGATTTCGTCTCTGCTCTTTGCGGATGATGTTGTCGTGTTGGCCTCATCAGGCCAGGACCTTCAGCATGCACTGGGACGGTTTGCAGCCGAGTGTGAAGCGGCTGGGATGAGAATCAGCACCTCCAAATCCGAGGCCATGGTCCTCAGTCGGAAAAGGGTGGCTTGCCCACTTCAGGTTGGTGGAGAGTTCCTGCCTCAAGTGGAGGAGTTTAAGTATCTTGGGGTCTTGTTCACGAGTGAGGGAAGGATGGAACGGGAGATTGACAGACGGATCGGTGCAGCTTCTGCAGTAATGCGGTCGATGTACCGGTCTGTCGTGGTGAAGAAAGAGCTGAGCCGCAAGGCGAAGCTCTCGATTTACCGGTCAATCTACGTTCCTACTCTCACCTATGGTCATGAGCTTTGGGTCATGACCGAAAGGACAAGATCCCGGATACAGGCGGCCGAAATGTGCTTTCTCCGCAGGGTGGCTGGGCGATCCCTTAGAGATAGGGTGAGAAGCTCAGTCACCCGGGAGGAGCTCAGAGTAGAGCCGCTGCTCCTCCACATCGAGAGGGGTCAGCTGAGGTGGCTCGGGCATCTGTTCCGGATGCCTCCTGGACGCCTTCCCGGGAAGGTGTTCCGGGCACATCCCACTGGGAGGAGACCCCGGGGGAGACCTAGGACACGCTGGAGAGACTATGTCTCCCGGCTGGCCTGGGAACGCCTCGGTGTCCCCCCAGAAGAGCTGGAGGAAGTGTCTAGGGAGAGGGAAGTCTGGGGTTCTCTGCTTAGACTGCTGCCCCCGCGACCCGGCCCCGGATAAGCGGTAGAAGATGGATGGATGGATGGATGGATATATATATATATATATATATATATTTTTTTTTTTTTTTTTTTAAACCAAAGTTTTCTTTGTAATTCAAAACTGTGACTGCAGTTGAAATGCAGGCAATTATTGAGCTCAGGTACAGGTTGATTTAAATGAGTCAGGTTTAATGCCTGTAATCAAGCACTATTGTTTCTGTCCATGTGAGTTTGTGTGTTAGTTTAACAAACTGCTCATGAATGGGAACATTAATCTTCATCTTCCTCTCAAATGTGAAAATCTGTCTGAAACTGTTGATCTAACACGTTTTGCACAACTATCTGTTAGCACACGTGAATGAGAGCTAATTCTCCATTCAATGGCAGAAACAAATACTTTGTGCTTTATTATTATTACCAAGATTATTTAGTTCCATTCATTTAATTTTTAGACCAAATTCTGTGTTTGAAAACAGGCTGATTTCTCATGAAGTACACAGTGTTTTTCTGCAAGTAATAGGCTAAGAGTAAATATTAGGTATAGTAGTATGATTTTAAATAAACAGAGAGGGGATAATCTTTGGTGAGTATGACTGTGACTCAGATGAACGCCAGCAACATCTGTGATTAATGCTTCAAATGCAATTCAATAAGCATTTCGGATGTCAAATATAGTTAAATGTGGTGTTGTAAACCCGTTTGGTGCCCTTTAGTTTTGTCGCGGCGCTCCTGTGGGCTTCTGCACTAAAACAATGTTTGAGAAAATCCCTGCGCTCTCTGGCAGCGGGACAGACCGCAGAGACCTTTGATTTAATGAGTCACTCAGCCAAGCTTAAAGTCAGGAATGAAAATATCCCAAAAAGCAGACAAACCACTAACCATCTGATAATAGTGTCCAGCATCACGCACATCTACAGATCTTTTGTTCGGTCATTTTGTGGAGGACGCAAATATGAGGAGATATGCAAGTGCAAACTGTGAGGACAGATCTGGTTAGGAGTATATACATATATATTACTTCTTAAAAAGCTGTATAAAATGGGATTAGAACCCATGAACCAAACCAATGAACTAGTGGATCGAAACATTACAAACTTTGATTTGAAGCTTAAAAAAAAGGTATAGGTATAGAATTACAATCCCATGATGCAAATGACATAAATTAAGTTATGTACAAATATTAATAATTGATCATTCATTTAAAAATGGTTAAAAGATGGATCTAATGAGACATTTCATGAAATTTTACAGTAAAATACTGGTAAAAGTAATGTTTGTGGAAGTGAAAAAGAACAAGTCAGCAATTTACAGTAAAAAAAAACAACTAATTCTGGACAATCCCAGAATTCCCTGTGTTTAAAATGTGTGTGTATATATATATATATATAAATTACAGTTTTTAACTGTAAAATGTTTTGTAACTGTAAAAGATAGTTTTGTAAAAAAAAAAAAAAAATATATATATATATATATATATATATATATATATATATATATATATATATACACTATTAATTGGGTTGTTATAATTTTTTTTTTCATTGATTTATTTAGCTGTGTAGAAACAATATATTTTGCATTTATTTCAAAATATGCATATTACGTATAAAAATATAAAGTAATGGAGCTGAAGTGTTCCTTTGGCACAGTTTGCAGCTCATGACTCTCTGATTGGTGGAGATTTCTCTGTGGAATCATGGATCATGTAGTGTTTCACCAGGAATTCTGCTGCTGAACATGATTATTTAAAACAATAATAATAATAACGCATTTAGAAAGCTTTGACTGGTTTAGTGTAAATGTTTTCGCTGTATTTTGTTCGCAGGACGCGGTGTTCTAATGTTAAGCGTGATGAATGAAAACATGAATACATGCTGGGATCTGGCATAAGTGTTTTATTTTTATTTTATTTGGTTAGCTGTGGGAATTAAATATCCCAGCATTCCTGGCAAAGACTTTTACACCCGACCTAAATAACACTGATGTTGACATTGAAAGAACACCAAAGTTCACAAAAATATACTCAAAAATAACCAAAATACCAAATTTTATATTAGAGCTAAACACTAATGTCGGGCATAAATGTGTCAGTTCATTGATGCTGGGGAATTTATGAGTGTTTGAGACGACAGAAAAACCACAGGCAGGAATAGAGAGGTGCACACACACACACACACACACACACACACACTTCCTTTTACACCAGTAAATGTATGCTATTTCTTCTTGAACTGAAAAGCCTCAGTTTGGCAGCTTATCTGTTTCAGCTGGGGGTATTATAAAACTAAAACTTAGACTAAAACCATAAAAAAGTATATATATATATGAAAGCGTTAGCACTCGTTAGCTTGTCATTAGCGTCTTCATTCGAACCTATCGCTGTTTTCTTTTCTCCTCTCCCTCGCTCCAGTTTTTCAGATAAAGTTCAAAGTTCATCAAACAACCGCAGTAAGAATATTTCATCAAGCACGGTGAGTAATGGCTTCTCCTATCATTGTTTCTTGCACCTCTTGCCACATGTACAGTTTATCTATCTCTGTCGCAGATGAGGGATTCACATGTGATAAATGCAGGGAAATAGTTAGGCTGACAGAGAAGATTTCAGAATTAGAGACACGCATCCAAACTTTAATTGAGGACAGTAAGAATGTTAGGGCTCTAGATACGGCTTTGGATGCGTCTAGCTCAGGGATTCCTGTACATTGTTCGGTTCCGGAAACAGAGCCCCAGCAGCAGGGCAACTGGGTGACGGTGAGGCAGCGTAGTCGTGGGTCAAAACACCGCTCTTCTGTTCCGATCAAAACATTAAACAGGTTCTCCCCACTCAGTGATGCACCCACTGAGAAACCTGATGAAAGTGCTCTAGTTATTGGTGATTCTATTGTACGGAACGTGAATATAGAGACACCAGCCACCATAGTCAAATGTTTACCGGGAGCCAGAGCGCCTGACATCTTGGCAAATTTAAAAGTGCTGGCTAATGCTAAACGTAAATACAGTAAGATTGTTATTCATGCCGGCGCTAATGATGTTCGACTTCGCCAGTCGGAGATCACTAAAAATAACATTAAAGAGGTGTTTGAACTTGCAAGCACGATGTCAGACACTGTAATATGCTCTGGTCCCCTCCCTGCTTACCGTGGTGATGAGATGCATAGCAGATTGTCATCACTCAATGGCTGGATGTCTAAGTGGTGCCCACAGAATAACATAGGTTTCATAGACAATTGGACGAGCTTTTGGGGCAGACCTGACCTGTTTAAAAGAGATGGTCTTCATCCCTCCTGGGGTGGCGCCACTCTTCTCTCTAGAAATATGGCAAATAGTCTTAGTGTTTATACTTGACTAACTGGGGCCCAGGTCAGAAAGCAGACAGACTGGCTAAACCGACCGTCTGCTAGCTGCCTCCCGTCACAGAGGTCAGTTAATTCTCAGCACATAGAGACTCTTTCACCTAGATATCACACTATAGAGACTGTGTCTGTTCCCCGAACTAGTAAAAACAAAAAACGTCCAAACCTGGTTAAGATTAACAATTTAATTGAGGTTCAACAAATAAAAAACAGAAGCAATATGGATAAACAAATGATAAAGCTTGGCTTATTGAATATCAGATCCCTTTCTACGAAAACACTTTTTGTAAATAATATGATCACTGATCATAATATAGATGTACTCTGTTTGACAGAAACCTGGCTAAAACCTGATGATTACATTATTTTAAATGAGTCCACCCCCCAAGATTACTGTTATAAACATGAGCCACGTCTAAAAGGCAAAGGTGGAGGTGTTGCTTCAATTTATAACAACGTTTTCAGGATTTCTCAGAGGGCAGGCTACAAGTATAACTCGTTTGAAGTAATGGTACTTCATATAACATTATCCAAAGAAACAAATGTTAATGATAAATCCCCTGTTATGTTTGTACTGGCTACTGTATACAGGCCACCAGGGCACCATACAGACTTTATTAAAGAGTTTGGTGATTTTACATCTGAGTTAGTTCTGCAGATAAAATTTTAATAGTTGGTGATTTTAATATCCATGTTGATAATGAAAACGATGCATTGGGATCAGCATTTATAGACATTCTGAACTCTATTGGTGTTAGACAACACGTTTCAGGACCTACTCATTGTCGAAATCATACTCTAGATTTAATACTGTCACATGGAATTGATGTTGATGGTGTTGAAATTATTCAGCCAAGTGATGATATCTCAGATCATTATTTAGTTCTTTGCAAAATTCATATAGCCAAAATTGTAAATTCTACTTCTTGTTACAAGTATGGAAGAACCATCACTTCTAACACAAAAGACTGCTTTTTAAGTTATCTTCCTGATGTATCCAAATTCCTTAGCATATCCAAAACCTCAGAACAACTTGATGATGTAACAGAAACTATGGACTCTCTCTTTTCTAGCACTTTAAATAAAGTTGCTCCTTTACGCTTAAGGAAGGTTAAGGAAAACAGTTTGACACCATGGTATAATGAGCATACTCGCACCCTAAAGAGAGCAGCCCGAAAAATGGAGCGCAGCTGGAGGAAAACAAAACTAGAGGTATTTCGTATTGCTTGGCGGGAAAGTAACATATCCTACAGAAAAGCATTAAAAACTGCTAGATCCGATTACTTTTCTTCTCTTTTAGAAGAAAACAAACATAACCCCAGGTATTTATTCAATACAGTGGCTAAATTAACGAAAAATAAAGCCTCAACAAGTGTTGACATTTCCCAACACCACAGCAGTAATGAGTTTATGAACTACTTTACTTCTAAAATCGATACTATTAGAGATAAAATTGCAACAATTCAGCCGTCAGCTACAGTATCACATCAGACAGTGCACTATAGACCCCCTGAGGAACAGTTCCACTCATTCTCTACCATAGGAGAGGAAGAATTGTATAAACTTGTTAAATCATCTAAACCAACAACATGTATGTTAGACCCTATACCATCTAAGCTCCTGAAGGAGGTGCTTCCAGAAGTCATAGATCCTCTTCTGACTATTATTAATTCCTCATTGTCATTAGGACATGTCCCCAAAACCTTCAAACTGGCTGTTATTAAGCCTCTCATCAAAAAACCACAACTTGGCCCCAAAGAACTAGTTAATTATAGACCAATCTCGAATCTCCCTTTTCTGTCCAAGATACTAGAAAAGGTGGTATCCACACAATTATATTCCTTCTTAGAGAAAAATGGTATATGTGAGGATTTCCAGTCAGGATTTAGACCATATCATAGTACTGAGACTGCTCTTCTTAGAGTTACAAATTATCTGCTCTTATCATCTGATCGTGGGTGTATCTCTCTATTAGTTTTATTGGATCTTAGTGCTGCGTTTGACACAATTGACCACAACATTCTTTTGCATAGACTTGAATACTTTGTTGGCATCAGTGGAAGTGCATTAGCATGGTTTAAATCGTACTTATATGACCGCCATCAGTTCGTAGCAGTGAATGAAGATGTATCCTATCGATCACAAGAGCAGTATGGAGTACCTCAAGGCTCAGTACTAGGGCCGCTACTCTTCACGCTTTATATGTTACCCTTGGGAGATATCATCAGGAAACATGGTGTTAGCTTTCACTGTTATGCTGATGATACTCAGCTCTATATTTCTTCGCAGCCCGGTGAAACACACCAATTTGAAAAACTAATGGATTGCATAGTCGATATAAAAAACTGGATGACGAGTAATTTCTTACTGCTAAATTCTGAAAAAACAGATGTGTTAATTATAGGACCTAAAAACTCTGCTTGTAATAACCTGGAACACTGTCTAAGACTTGATGGTTGCTCTGTCAATTCTTCGTCATCAGTTAGGAATCTAGGTGTGCTACTTGATCGCAATCTTTCCTTAGAAAGCCACGTTTCTAGCATTTGTAAAACTGCATTTTTCCATCTCAAAAATATATCTAAATTACGGCCTATGCTCTCAATGTCAAATGCAGAAATGTTAATCCATGCATTTATGACCTCAAGGTTAGATTATTGTAATGCTTTATTGGGTGGTTGTTCTGCACGCTTAGTAAACAAACTACAGCTAGTCCAAAATGCAGCAGCAAGAGTTCTTACTAGAACCAGGAAGTATGACCATATTAGCCCGGTCCTGTCAACACTGCACTGGCTCCCTATCAAGCATCGCATAGATTTTAAAATATTGCTTATTACTTATAAAGCCCTGAATGGTTTAGCACCTCAGTATTTGAATGAGCTCCTTTTACATTATAATCCTCTACGTCCGCTACGTTCTCAAAACTCAGGCAATTTGATAATACCTAGAATATCAAAATCAACTGCAGGTGGCTGATCCTTTTCCTCTTTGGCGCCCAAACTCTGGAATAACCTACCTAACATTGTTCGGGAGGCAGACACACTCTTGCAGTTTAAATCTAGATTAAAGACCCATCTCTTTAACCTGGCATACACATAACATACTAATATGCTTTAAATATCCAAATCCGTTAAAGGATTTTTAGGCTGCATTAATTAGGTAAACCGGAACCGGAAACACTTCCCATAACAACCTATGTACTTGCTACATCATTAGAAGAATGGCATCTACGCTAATATTTGTCTGTTTCTCTCTTATTCCGAGGTCACCGTGGCCACCAGATCCAGTCTGTGTCCAGATCAGAGGGTCACTGCAGTCACCCGGATCCAGTACGTATCCAGACCAGATGCTGGATCAGCACCTAGAAAGGACCTCTACATCCCTGAAAGACAGCGGAGACCAGGACAACTAGAGCCCCAGATACAGATCCCCTGTAAAGACCTTGTCTCAGAGGAGCACCATGACAAGACCACAGGAAACAGATGATTCTTCTGCACAATCTGACTTTGCTGCAGTCTGGAATTGAACTACTGGTTTCGTCTGGTCAGAGGAGAACTGGCCCCACAACTGAGCCTGGTTTCTCCCAAGGTTTTTTTCTCCATTCTGTCACCGATGGAGTTTCGGTTCCTTGCCGCTGTCGCCTCTGGCTTGCTTAGTTGGGGACACTTCATCTACAGCAATATCGTTGACTTGATTGCAAATAAATGCACAGACACTATTTAACTGAACAGAGATGACATAACTGAATCCAATGATGAACTGCCTTTAACTATCATTTTTGCATTATTGACACTGTTGTCCTAATGAATGTTGTTCAGTTGCTTTGACGCAATGTATTTTGTTTAAAGCGCTATATAAATAAAGGTGACATTAATATATATATATATATATATATATATATATATATATATATTTATATATATTATTATTATTATTATTTATATATATATATATATATATATATATATATATATATATATTTTTTTTTAAACAAAATAAACTAACTGAATTGAAATGAAATATAATAAGCTTTGTATTTCAGCTTTTTGCTTCAATAACTACAATAATTGGACATTTAATTCAATTTTACAATAAAGTACTGTTAAATATACAGTATTTGAAAAGAGAACGTTATATATATATATTTAATAATATAATATACATCAATTGAAATTCCCAAAAAGGGATTTGTTGTTGTTGTTGTTGTTTACAGGATGTTCTGAAAAGTTTATATTTTTACAGCATTTTTTTACAGTATTATTCTAGCAAACCACATCTGCTAGTTTTACAGTTTTTTTATAATGTGTCTACATTTTGTCAAAAAAGTCAAATAAACCTCTATATACTGAGCTGTTTTAGTGAGAGAAAATAAACAGGCCTTTGCCGTTTTCATGTCCATCATCAGAGTCTATGCCAATACCACGTCTACAGACGATTAAAAGCTCTGTGAGCCTGGATTTAATCCTTCACCAGTACTGGCTCAAGAACCTTTGATGGTTTTGGGTTTTGACTGATCATGATGTGATGGATAACTCTCATTCATTCATTCATGAATAACAGAGACCCTGCAGACGGGGAACACTCTTAACTATCAAGGTGTTTACAGGGATGCCATAGAAGAACCATTTTTGGCTCCACAAAGAACCATTCAGTCAAAGGTTCTTTAAAGAACCATCTCTTCCTTAGCTTTTATAATCTGAAGAACCTTTTGGGCTTTTGTGGAACTGAAAGTTTCTTCAGATGTTAAAGGTTCTTTATGGAACCATTTAGACACAAAAGGTTTTTCTTTGTGAAAAAGTGAATAATGAACTTTAAAGTATGGTTGTGTTAACAGTTAATTGAAATAAATTAATTCAATAGAGAATAAATATTAAGGTATTATGTGAAGAATAAGTCTTAATATTTTACACAGTTTATGTTTACGTCAGTGTTATTTTGGTATGACTGTAATAGTTATTTATATATTTAGATTTTTATATGTTTTAATTTTTATATGTTCCATTTAAAATGTTTGCATTTTTAGTCATTTTTGTTTGTATATATTTTACTGTATTTATTTATTTTGAATAATATATTGATTTCAGCTAACGTTTATTTTATTTCAAGCATTTCTTGTTACTTTTTTTCTTTCACTGTAGTTAACTATAATAACTCAGGTTAACATTTTGCTGGTAAACAAGACAAAAGTGCTGATTAAAAGTACATTTTTAGGTTGTAAATCCGTCGATGTCTACAGAAAGTTGGAGAAATCGCACTAAAAACAGAAGCAAGAGCATTGCTGTAGCGAGCGTCTTGTCCACACACACACACACACACACACACACACACAGCGTGTTTGTTCTGTGTGCGGATGAATGCACCATTGTTCAGCGTCCGCTCATCACTTCACACCACGCACAAACACAGCAGGTACACAGCTGTCCCATATACTCCAGCAAACCAGCGCTGTTCACGCTCACGCAGCTCTACGCTTCACAGCTCTCTCTAGAAGTCACTGATGAGAACAAAAGGACATGCAATGTTGACGTAACCACCATTTTTCAGTGTTACAATATCCTCTCATATTCCAGTTTAAAACATTTGCTGCCTTTAAAATCAAAAAAGTGAAACTAGATTAAATGATTAGTGTTGTGGTTGTGTTAGTATAGATGAATGACAAGACTAGGGACGGTCAGGTGTTCAGCTCGAGCTCGTCTCGGGTCTCAGCGCTGTGCTCTTTCTCCTCGGGGTGTGATGTGTAGCCGGGGGAGAAACGCTTTGAGGTTAGCTTTTGCTCGGCCAGTGTTGCACAAAAGGTCTTTTCAGGCAGTCGAATGTATTTCAGAGAGTAAGCTGTCAGATTACAGACAGGAAACGTTTCAGATAAAACTCCATGAATAGTTCTACTATGCAGCACCAGAAGAAAAAGCAACATGCAGAAGCAACACATGAGCGATCAGAACGTATTTAATATAAACCACCCTGTGTACGATGACTCTCCTGGAGAACTAATACGGCATCATACACTAACACTCAAAAGGTTTCAAACAAGACATGTTTTATGTTTTTTAACCTCTTCTGCTCACCAAGCCTGCTTTTATTTGATCCAAAATACAGCAAAATCAGTAATATTGTGAAAAACTGTTTTCTGTGTGAATCTGTGTTAAAGTGTAATTTATTTCTGTGATGCTCCGCTGTATTTTCAGCATCATTCCTCCAGTCTTCAGTGTCACATGATCTTCAGAAATCTCGTAAGAATTTTGTTATTATAATCCTATTATTATCATTATCAATATTTAAAAATGTGAGTACTTTTTGAGTTTTTTCACCAATTTGTGTTTTTATAAACGAATACTTTTATTTAGCAAGGATACTTTAAATAGATCAAAAGGGATGATAAATCGATTTATAATGTTACAAAAGATTTCAGATAAATGCTGTTCAACTTTTTATTCATCAAATAAACCTGAAAAAATCTACTCACCTGTCCTCCACATAATAATAATAACAATAATAATAATACATGTTTTTTGAGCAGTAAATCATCCTATTTTCATGATTTCTGAATGTGATCTATATTATGTACACTATTATGAACATAAGAGCACATCTGTTAGCTACAGGCTTTGAGCAGAAATCTTCACAGTCTCCCTCAAACTCCAAGACATCATTAACATTTACAGTTGTGCTGTCTGGACGAGCTCATGCAGAACTAAAACTGCTCCTCGATGGAAGATAGAGTGGTGCGCCAGCTCTGCTACAGATGAAGCTGATGTTTCATGACAGCGTTTGTCTGCTGTGTCGGGTGGCATCCTGCCTGGATTCAGACAGAGACACAAAGAGCACGAAGCCCAGATCTGAGTAAACCGTGACTCCACACACGCTCTGAGACGGATGGCTGTTGAAGACGCAATTAAGCTGCATTCACATTTACTGCTGTCTGGCAGAGTTCTGTGGGAGAAACTAGCAATCTATGATTGGGAATTTAGCATGAGGGCAAAAGATTTTCCGTGATCTATTCCCTGATTTCCATGTGACCTGTGCTTCATACATCTCTACACAACTGACAATAGATAACTAATGATATATACAGCTATATCAGTGTCCATGATAACAATCTGTTCATTATAAGAGTGCTGTAGTTTTGCTCATTAAAGTGGATTCTGACTGGCTTTAAAAACAAACTGTTATTAAACTAAATCTGACACAATCAAAATAAATAAATACATACCTAAAAATCTTTAAAAAATAAAATAAAATAATATAAAACAGAATAAAATAAAATAAAAAAAATTACACCTTTAGAATGAATAATGCATTAAAACATGACAAACAAACCTGCAAATATTATAATGCAACTTGCGTTACAATAGCTAAAACTTAAATAAAAATAAATACAATTTCATAGATAAAAAACTCTATCCAAAAAAAAAGAAGAATATATATATATTACTAAAACTTTAAATAAAATTCTTTTTATTATTATTATTATTTTACATAAAATAAAAACATGAAATATAAACAGAAAAACTGATCAAAATGTAAATAAAATATCTCAGTGATACTAAAACAGCCCTGATTCCAGTCAATATTGTTATCAACTCACAGAATTAGGACAGTTACTAAAACTTTATCATTATCTTTCAATTATCTTTATAATTATTGTTCATTGTGAATGTGCCATTAGGCAACAAAACTGAACTGATGTTGTATTTTACAGTATTTCTGAACATTTCACTTTGTAAGTGTTGTGAAACGTGCGCAAAGCAACGTAATATCATTCCACAAAAATGTCACCACAAGCATATTTTTCCAATGAGCCTGGGTTATAAATATTTGACATTCAACAAAATAATGGGGTGGGACTTGATTTTATTCTTCTGAAGTGATTTGATTGTGAAAGAAAAGGGCATTACATTCTAGAATCTGCTTAAAATGTGTAGTGACTTGGCCACTGACTGACATCATCCATGAGGAAAAGTCAGCAGAAAGGTAAACAGGCTCAATTCCGACTTCAGATTTTGACAACATTTAGTTTGATTTGAGCTTGGTATTCCTTTCCCAAACAAATCATGTTTGCTTTCAAACAACAGGAAGGACTTCAGAAGTACTGAAGTTACAGCCGAACCCAACTGAAGGGCACTGGGTTAAATGTGTCTACTAGTCCTCTGTGACTTCATAATGAGCCATTTAGAGGAATACAGAGCTGTAATGAGAGCGTGACTGTGCCTTTAATGTTTCAAATGACACTCAAAGTCTCAAATGAAGCAGCTGTCTAACAAAACACTGTGTGTGGTTTAACCAGCTCCAAACTCCAGTCTATACACAAACACAAACACAACCCAGAGACATGGACCTGTCAACTAGCTCTTCATAGTGTACTTAAGGTCAAATGCTCATATTTTTACATTCAGAAGTGTCAGATTACAATTCATATTTCAACAAAACGCAAAGTTTGCATACGGATGGGCGATCTTTCTGGTGTTGGAAAGCATGAAGATGCTGAAAGGTTTGGATGTATCATCTTATAAAAGTAAATCACTTCTGTTTACTTCCTGTGTACCTGCAAACTAAATATTTCCCTTGAGTGCAATTAAATATTTAGGTTTACTGAAATCTGCGTTCACCTTCGTCACCGTCCCACCCAAGAGCTTTACACAAATCACTTCAGCTTGTGTTTACTGACCTGAGACTGATAACATTTAAACATCATTCATTCAGCTAAAAGCGGAAGCCAACGCTTTGTTTGGATTTGATTTGATTATTTCTGTCAACCTCTTTAGAAAAGCCATACAATTCTAAATGGATGGTTTGCGTTCACAAAAGAGCAGGATTTGACATTTGCATCATCCTTGAGTGCGAGAGAAGACACTTTCTATCTCTTTCTACGTCCAAAAGCTCCTGCTTCACTCAGAAAGCATTTTTGCAATTAAAAAAAGTGACTATAAGTTCTCTTTTTCCTGACCTGGCTGGGCGATATTATGATCATATGTTTTTTATGCCATACAATACCAATATTTATCACAACATTTAACATTAAGCACTGATGGGGAAGGAAATGCATGTTTGTTAGACTCTGAGAGTGAACAGAACGTGTTTGTTCTTAATTAAACTAAGTAGCCTCATGATATCATCTTATTTTTCCCCAAATTGTGTTTTACTTTTTTTTGGATTCTGGTTTTATGACTTAATACAAATGAATCATCAAAATGTTGTCTAATAAAATGAATTAATAGAAACTTCAACAATTCAAGCAAATGTCATCAAATGAAAAATAACAATTATTTTAATACAAAACATTGCATTTTATTTTTTCATCAAATAAGATGCTGCACGATGCTGTTTAACATTAAAACATGGATGAATAAATTGAATAATTGGAGAGTTACATTTTAATATACTGTAGATATATATTTTTTGTCATAGTTTCTTCAATTTAAACTGAACTTTTATTTTGGCGGGTTGTGCTGAAGATCTTTGTGTTTTTTTATGGTAGTTTTTCTCAAAGTAAACACTTCCACACCAACACTTAGTCTGGAAAAAACACAAGGTCTAAAGATGCATTTTTCCTTAGTTGAACTTGAGAGTCATATGTTTAGCACGCGATGCTGCAAGAGACGCACAAGCCATGAAGTGCATGCTTACAAACTAACAATGGAAAAGCAGTTAAGTGGAATGCAAAAAACCCCCAAAACAAACACACTGAACGGCCCTGATGTAACCGTCACAAAACATCACATAAACTGAAACACTCTCCATGGACAGCAAGCCTCACAGCTCAGCACAGTATAGACACAATGCTCTAAAAAACAGCATCTAGGTAAAACAGCTGATTTGAACTCAATCTTTTGTTATGTTTTTAGTGAGGAATGAAAGAAATGCACTCCGTTTTTAAGTGGCAGCATCTGTTTATCTCTCACAGTTGATTCCAGCTGAGCTTGGTGTTAGCATGTTGCTAAGCTAACAATATGACAGCTACTCAAAAATACTGGGTGAACTGATCCTGCTGAAGAAACCAGTCTAAGCTGGTCTTCCAGTCTGGTTACAGCTGGTTTTAGAGAGGATCTGACCAGTTCTTTGGTTGCTCAGTCTGGGAGACCACCTGAAAACCATCTTAAACCAGCTAAGACCAGTCAACCAGTACAAGCTGGTTTAAGATGTTCTTTAATCAGCATTTTTCTCTACTCGTCCGATGCATTCTGAGACCGCCGTGACCCTTACAAAAATGAATCATGATTTTATTATAGGAAAAGTGTAGTATCCATGATTAGCATTTGTATAAGAACAGTTTTACTGCAAATTGCATGCTAACTTGTGGTTACCAAAGTATGTTGCTGACTAGGTAGGCAGCTCACTAGGGATTGAAACAGCTCTGTGTTACGTAGGCTGACTGTTCTCGCCCTGATCTTGTTTCAGTTGGGTGTTTTATCAGAAATAATCAGAGAATGGGGCGTAGCAGTGGACTGTGGGAAGCAGAGATCTGGATTGATGTAACAGTCTTCGGCCTCAAGAAGATCCAGCCCTCACTATCTGAGAAAACACTATCAGGTCTCAGACGAGAAGAAGGCGTTCTGCACAGAAACAGATGACTGAGAGTGTACAGTAAATATGAGTACTGTGTATCTGATCTCAGCGAGAGGGGAAACCAAAGCAGAGAGAGAGAGAGAGAGAGACAGAAGCTCTGTTGTCTCTCTCTGCTATCAGACTCATGCTCACTTTAGCCAGACAGCGTGTTTGGATCAGCACTGAGTGCAGTGTTACTCATCTCACACCTAAACTCCCGCTGGGTGAAAAACACCTAACTGTGCATGAATCATTGCTCACAGAACAAAAAATATATAACTGCAACCACCATTCCAATCAAAAGCAAAAACAACAATAAAAGAGTTACATGTAATAATGCAAGTATGAGCTTAATATGTCAAACAAGCAGATAAATCATTGTGCTTGTTAAATTCAAGTTAATAATGTGGCGGCACTTTGCCTATAATGATGACCTTTGGCCTACTTAGTGAGAGAACTGTTTGTGAAGTGCAGATTATCAATGAATCAACTATGATTCATCATCATCTTCATTTTTATTTAAAAAATATCCTGAGAGTTAAGCTTAAGATGATATTATTCTGATATTTACAGTCCCAAAAGTTACTGGACCATGGGTCTACATACAGTACGGTTAGTGAAACTGATTATTAAGCGTTACAGTCTGTGGAAATTGTTATGAAAGATCTGAATAATCACAAAATAGACTAAAATGACTATGATCTGAATAATACCATAAAAATGGTATATAGATGATCATAAAGACAAGACACATTCAATAAGCCAAACCTTTTAAAACCATTTATAGTTATACAGATTTTTTTTCTAATTTACTGACTAATAATTACATTGATAGTCATTATTGAGTAAGAGTGAGTTGTTTTTAGTTTTAATTAAAATATATGAAATTAAATTGCATACTGAAATTACATAAAATGTATATAAATATATATATTTGAAATAATAAGAATTGTTAATTCTATAATTTAACAGAAATAATAATTATGTTAATAAATATATTAAATATATATTTTAATAATATAAAACATATTACATTTGAATCATAATATAGTAAAATTAACTGAATGATATAAAATCAAAACTCATGAACAGTCATTAAAAAAATTATACCACTTAAAATCAATTTCCTTCTTTCTCTCTTTTTCTTTTTTTAATCAAATCGCCAACTGTGTTTAATAAACATGTAATCCCCAGTTCTGCTGGTCTCACGTATCATCGTTCATGTCTGTTGTATTTGTTTGGTGTTTGAGTAAAGGAAGGCTGACCTGCGGCGAGCCCCACTGGCAGAAGCAGTCTGAAGATGAGTCCACACAGCAGCTCCGAGGCCATCCTCATATCACTCCAGGAGCCCGGCTTCACTTCAGTCTAGTCTAGTCCTCATGGTAATCAAAGGCTGAAGAACTTCAGGGTCCAGATAATCCACTCGCAGCTTCCTCAGTTGTCCTCAGACATGCTTCATGTCCCTCAGAGCAGCTCGTCTTACCTGTTGACAGGAGAGATCATGCTGCTGTTCAGACGCACTGCAAACATCAACAAGTTGCGATTTCGTTCGTCCCGAGTGTGCTGGGTTTCCTCCAAACCGTGTGCCGCTCCTGAAGGAGTTCTGAGCAGCGTTATTCTGAGACGCGAAGCTGTGCCTCACTGGCATCTGGACACACTTTTCTCCTCCTCAGTGAACAGAAGGACCACCCTGCAATACTGACAAATGACTCCAGCGTTCAGCAGAGGAGGGCTGGGTTTGGAGGGAAGAGGTGGAGGCTCAGGTGCTACAACTGCTCCAAAGACAGACGGAAAGAAAGACAGAGAGAAACACACAGACAGAAAGAAAGAAAGAAAGAAAGTCAGACAGACAGACAGACAGAAAGAAAGAAAGAAAGAAAGAAAGAAAGAAAGAAAGAAAGAAAGAAAGAAAGAAAGAAAGAAAGTCAGACAGACAGACAGACAGACAGAAAGAAAGACAGAAAGACAGAGAAACACAAAGACAGACAGAAAGAAAGAAAGAAAGAAAGAAAGAAAGAAAGAAAGAAAGAAAGAAATAAAGTCAGACAGACAGACAGAAAGAAAGACAGAAAGACAGAGAAACACACAGAAAGACAGAAAGACGGAGAGAAAGAAAGAAGGAAACAAAAAGAAAGAAAGAAAGAAAGTCAGACAAACAGAAAGAAAGACAGAAAGACAGAGAAACACACAGACAGACAGAAAGACAGAGAGAAAGAAAGAAAGAAGGAAACAAAAAGAAAGAAAGAAAGTCAGACAGACAGAAAGAAAGACAGAAAGAAAGACAGAGAAACACACAGACAGACAGAAAGACGGAGAGAAAGAAAGAAGGAAACAAAAAGAAAGAAAGAAAGAAAGAAAGATGATAGGCTACTTGTGGAATGCAATGGTTGTGGGATCACGTTTTTATCACGTTCACTCATGTTATTTTATCTTATTGCTAAATGTACATGTTTACATATTTTAACTGTGTTTTATTTTACCATATTATTTAACTCTATATTACTTTTAACTAGCCTTTAGATGTGACCCTGGACCACAAAACCAGTCACGAGGGTCGATGTTTTTGCTGAATAAATAATCTTTTCATTGATGAATGGTTTGTTAGGACAGAACAATATTTGGCTGAGATACAACAAATTGAAAATCTGGAATCTTAGAGTGCAAAAAAATAAAATAAAATAAAAATAAAATAAAATAAAAAGTACTGTGAAAATCTCCTTTAAAGTTGTTCAAATGTAGTTCTTGGCAATGAATATTACTATTCCGAAATGAAGTTTTGATATATTTAAGGTAAAATATTTATCTTCATGGAACATTATCTTTACTTAATATCCTAATGATTTTGGCATAAAATAAAAAGATATAACTTTGAGCCCTACAATGTATTTTTGGTTATTGCTACAGATATATATACCCCAGAGACTGGAGACTGCTTTTGTGCTGCAGGGACACTTTTTATTGTCAATAAACATAGATGTAAAATGTAAAATATTTCTGTAGCGTTTGCAAAGTAATGTTTGTTTTGATGTTAAATAATAATAATAATAATAACTAGTATAACAGTGGCTGCAGCGCCACCTGCAGACCATCGCAGGACTCCACATACAGGCTCCTGTACTGGAGGCCAATGTGATTATACACACGTCTGGTTTCAGTCTCTCGGGGGCTGTTCAAGCTTGATTGTGCTGTGCTCTTTGCTGTACACCTTCAGAGCATAACAATGGTTCTTAATCAAAGACTTTTATTTGTAATTTATAGGCCCAAGATTGCTCTGTAAATGCAAACAAACATTATTGTGACAGTTCCTGGTTTATGCTGTCATCATCAGGGAATATAATGCAAAGAATACATTTTTTAAATACATTTTCTTGTTAGGTGTTGAAATATTGCTGGCACACTTTGGCTGAATGTGTTAGATGTAGGATTCAACCATTTAACATTATTTCAGTTGTTGGGAACTTCACACATTAACTGAGATTTGCATTTACACATAATTTATTTTAAAATATATATTTTTTAAATATAATACATACAGTACAGACAAAAGTTTGGACACACCTTCTCATTCAAAGAGTTTTCTTTATTTTCATGACTATGAAAATTGTAGAGTCACACTGAAGGCATCAAGGGCTATTTGAGCAAGAAGGAGAGTGATGGGGTGCTGCGCCAGATGACCTGGCCTCCACAGTCACCGGACCTGAACCCAGTCGAGATGGTTTAGGGGTGAGCTGGACCGCAGACAGAAGGCAAAAGGGCCAACAAGTGCTAAGCATCTCTCGGGGAACTCCTTCAAGACTGTTGGAAGACCATTTCAGGTGACTACCTCTTGAAGCTCATCAAGAGAACGCCAAGAGTGTGCAAAGCAGTAATTCAAGCAAAAGGTGGCTACTTTGAAGAACCTACAATATGACATATTTTCAGTTGTTTCACACTTTTTTGTTATGTATATAATTCCATATATAATTCCACATGTGTTAATTCATAGTTTTGATGCCTTCAGTGTGACTCTACAATTTTCATAGTCATGAAAATAAAGAAAACTCTTTGAATGAGAAGGTGTGTCCAAACTTTTGGTCTGAACTGTATGTAGGTTATATATTTTTGGGGTCTGTTAAATACGCTTGTCTGATCATATGTGTTAATAAATCACGTATTTTTAATTAAGATGCAGAAAAATGTTTGATAAATAAGGGACGGCCCACTTTGCCTGAAAATAAATTTGTCTGGAGTGCATTACCTCAAAATGTTTATTGGAATTTGTATTTTTACATGAACACTTGTATATAAAATGAAATATTATAGCTGGACCTTAAAGTTAACAAAAAGAAATAAAGAAAAGAAGAAGAAAATAAAAACCATCTATGGATCTAAATAGAGGCTGGTTTGAAGAGAGATCCAGCATAATAATGAAACCAAAAATGAAACCTTTTCGATGGAAACCAAATGCAGCAGATGAGAGAGTACTGAATAACGAGTCAACCACTAATTAGACTTATCTAATTTGAAAGTTAATTATGTGTTGATTCAGATAAAGAAGCTGAATTATTTCAAAATTCAACAGTGCTTGAATACTTAGTAAACTCCTCTAAAATGAAGAATATGCACAATAATCTGTTAAAGATCGTCATTATGAACTGAATGTGGCTCAATTTATTGAATGGACAGCATTGATTTTAGTGTATGTTTTTAATAGTTAATACCAGAGGAATGTTGCATTGATACACACAGAGATTAAGAAGTGGATTTCATTGAGATAAACACAGAAGAAGAAAAAAAGATTATTTATTCAGTCAAAAAAAAAAAAAAGACCCTTATGATTGGTTTTGTGCTCCAGGGTCACAATTTATCTTTGTGTTCATCCAGAAATTAATCCCTCAAACGTACGCTGTGACTTAAAACACAGATCAGATGACGTTAAACTGATAGAAATGTGAATGTAGCGTTAAAGAACTGCAGAGGCAGAATTAAGGCGTGTTCTAAGGTAAAAGTCTTAGGATGGGGTCAGAGGTCACGGCCGCTGCAGCTGCTTGAGCACATAGTCTGTGATCTCACGCATCCCAGCGGCCACAACCCGTCCGGACATTAGGTCGAACACATCTCCTGCACACACCAACAAGAAGAGTTAACTAACGAAGCAATACATCTGTGAGTATTTATATATTTGGCTCAGTTACTATATGTATGAAATATTGTGTAAATGTTTGGATTTTCATCATGTGCTCACCCAGATCCTCATGTTTAGTTACTGAAGTGCCACGCAGCCCAACACCTTCAGGTTAATGATAAATAAAATAATAAAATAAAATAAAATAATAATAATAATAATAAAGATAAAATAATAATCCCAAATCAACCATCCGGATACAAAAGCCCTACATTATGAATTAAACACACTGCTGATAACAGTATAATGATCAATACTGACCAACTATGGAGCATTATCTGTTTCCAGAACATACTGAGTAGTAGAAGTATATTTATATTTAATATTTTCTATTTTCTATTGTAAAAGAAAAAAAAAATCTGGTTAGAAAAATAATATTTTCATTTAAAAAATAATAATAAGAAATACAAGTGTAACAAATACAGTAGAAAACAGCAAACAAACAATTTTTTTACATTAACATATGACACAAATTCTAAAACTTTTTCTGGCAAAATTATAGTAAATAACTCTTTAAGTGAGTTCACTTCATAAAAGAGTTTTCTACATACATTAGAGGCAGAACAGTCCAATGAAAGGTGTTGTTTGACAGAAAGAGGTGTGTCCAGAGCATGGTGCACAGATCTGTGAGTGTGACTGACCTGTGATGTCACCGATGATGACCGCTGCCGATGATCCTCACACTGCGGGTCAAAGGTCAAATCCAGACCTTTACATCACACACTGGCTATATGTGTCCCTGGAGCACAAAACCAGTCATAAGGGATGATTTAAGCAACATCTGAAAGCTGAATAAATAAGCTTTCAACTGATGTATGGTTTGTTAGGATGGAATCTGAGGGTGCAAAAAATATGTAGGAAATGTACAAGATAGGAGTGTTTGTATCTGTGTGAGGGGTGTTTGTGTGTGTGAGGGGTTTTTGTGTGTGTGTGAGGGGTGTTTGTATCTGTGTGAGGGGTGTTTGTGTGTGTGTGAGGGGTGTTTGTATCTGTGTGAGGGGTGTTTGTGTGTGTGAATAGTGTTTGTATGTATGTGAGGGGTGTTTGTGTGTGTGAGGGGTGTTTGTGTGTGTGAGGGGTGTATGTGTGTGTGAGGAGTGTTTGTGTGTGTGAGGGGTGTTTGTATCTGTGTGAGGGGTGTTTGTGTGTGTGAGGGGTGTCTGTGTGTGTGAGAAGTGTATGTGTGTGTGAGGGGTGTTTGTGTGTGTGAATACTAGTGTTTGTATCTGTGTGAGGGGTGTTTGTATCTGTGTGAGGGGTGTTTGTATCTGTGTGAGGGGTGTTTGTGTGTGTGTGAGGGGTGTTTGTATCTGTGTGAGGGGTGTTTGTGTGTGTGAGGGGTGTCTGTGTGTGTGAGAAGTGTATGTGTGTGTGAGGGGTGTTTGTGTGTGTGAATACTAGTGTTTGTATCTGTGTGAGGGGTGTTTGTATCTGTGTGAGGGGTGTTTGTGTGTGTGTGAGGGGTGTTTGTATCTGTGTGAGGGGTGTTTGTGTGTGTGAGGAGTGTTTGTACCTGTGTGAGGGGTGTTTGTGTGTGTGAGGAGTGTTTGTGTGTGTGAGGGGTGTTTGTATCTGTGTGAGGGATGTTTGTGTGTGTGAGGGGTGTCTGTGTGTGTGAGGGGTGTATGTGTGTGTGAGGAGTGTTTGTGTGTGTGAGGGGTGTTTGTATCTGTGTGAGGGATGTTTGTGTGTGTGAGGGGTGTCTGTGTGTGTGAGAAGTGTATGTGTGTGTGAGGGGTGTTTGTGTGTGTGAATACTAGTGTTTGTATCTGTGTGAGGGGTGTTTGTATCTGTGTGAGGGGTGTTTGTGTGTGTGTGAGGGGTGTTTGTATCTGTGTGAGGGGTGTTTGTGTGTGTGAATAGTGTTTGTATGTATGTGAGGGGTGTTTGTGTATGTGAGGGGTGTTTGTGTGTGTGAGGGGTGTTTGTGTGTGTGAGGGGTGTATGTGTGTGTGAGGAGTGTTTGTGTGTGTGAGGGTTGTTTGTATCTGTGTGAGGGGTGTTTGTGTGTGTGAGGGGTGTCTGTGTGTGTGAGAAGTGTATGTGTGTGTGAGGGGTGTTTGTGTGTGTGAATACTAGTGTTTGTATCTGAGTGAGGGGTGTTTGTATGTGTGAGGAGTGTTTGTATCTGTGTGAGGGGTGTTTGTGTGTGTGAGGGGTGTATGTGTGTGAGGAGTGTTTGTGTGTGTGAGGGGTGTTTGTATCTGTGTAAGGGGTGTTTGTTTGAGTGTGAGGGGTGTTTGTATCTGTGTGAGGGGTGTTTGCGTGTGTGAGGAGTGTTTGTATCTGTGTGAGGGGTGTTTGTGTGTGTGAGGAGTGTTTGTATCTGTGTGAGGGGTGTTTGTGTGTGTGAGGGGTGTCTGTGTGTGTGAGGAGTATTTGTGTGTGTGATGGGTGTTTGTGTGTGTGAATAGTGTTTGTATCTGTGTGAGGGGTGTCTGTGTGTGTGAGGAGTATTTGTGTGTGTGAGGGGTGTTTGTATCTGTGTGAGGGGTGTTTGTGTGTGTGAGGGATGTCTGTGTGTGTGAGGAGTGTTTGTGTGTGTGAAGGGTGTTTGTGTGTGTGAATAGTGTTTGTATCTATGTGAGGGGTGTTTGTGTGTGTGAGGAGTGTTTGTATCTGTGTGAGGGGTGTTTGTGTGTGTAAGGGGTGTTTGTGTGTGTGAGGGGTGTTTGTGTGTGAGGAGTGTTTGTATCTGTATGAGGGGTGTTTGTGTGTGTAAGGGGTGTTTGTGTGTGTGAATAGTGTTTGTATCTATGTGAGGGGTGTTTGTGTGTGTGAGGAGTGTTTGTATCTGTGTGAGGGGTGTTTGTGTGTGTAAGGGGTGTTTGTGTGTGTGTGTGAGGGGTGTTTGTATCTGTGTGAGGGGTGTTTGTGTGTGTGAGGAGTGTTTGTATCTGTGTAAGGGGTGTTTGTGTGTGTGAGGGGTGTTTGTATCTGTGTGGGGGTGTTTGTGTGTGTGAGGAGTGTTTGTATCTGTGTGAGGGGTGTTTGTGTGTGTGAGGGATGTTTGTATCTTTGTGAGGGGTGTTTGTGTGTGTGAGGGGTGTTTGTATCTGTGTGAGGGGTGTTTATGTGTGTGAGGAGTGTTGGTATCTGTGCGAGGGGTGTTTGTGTGAGTGAGGGGTGTTTGTGATTGTGAATAGTGTTTGTATCTATGTGAGGGGTGTTTGTGTGTGTGAGGAGTGTTTGTATCTGTGCGAGGGGTGTTTGTGTGTGAGGGGTGTTTGTGACTGTGAATAGTGTTTGTATCTATGTGAGGGGTGTTTGTGTGTGTGAATAGTGTTTGTATCTGTGTGAGGGGTGTTTGTGTGTGTGAGGGGTGTTTGTATCTGTGTGAGGGGTGTTTGTGTGTGTGAGGAGTGTTTGTGTGTGTGAGGGGTGTTTGTGTGTGTGAGGGGTGGTTGTATCTGTGTGAGGGGTGTTTATGTGTGTGAGGAGTGTTTGTGTGTGTGAAGGGTGTTTGTGTGTGTGAATAGTGTTTGTATCTATGTGAGGGGTGTTTGTGTGTGTGAGGAGTGTTTGTATCTGTGTGAGGGGTGTTTGTATGTGTAAGGGGTGTTTGTGTGTGTGAGGGGTGTTTGTGTGTGAGGAGTGTTTGTATCTGTATGAGGGGTGTTTGTGTGTGTTAGGGGTGTTTGTGTGTGTGAATAGTGTTTGTATCTATGTGAGGGGTGTTTGTGTGTGTGAGGAGTGTTTGTATCTGTGTGAGGGGTGTTTGTGTGTGTAAGGGGTGTTTGTGTGTGTGTGAGGGGTGTTTGTATCTGTGTGAGGGGTGTTTGTGTGTGTGAGGAGTGTTTGTATCTGTGTAAGGGGTGTTTGTGTGTGAGGGGTGTTTGTATCTGTGTGAGGGGTGTTTGTGTGTGTGAGGGGTGTTTGTGTGTGTGAGGGATGTTTGTATCTGTGTGAGGGGTGTTTGTGTGTGTGAGGGGTGTTTGTATCTGTGTGAGGGGTGTTTATGTGTGTGAGGAGTGTTGGTATCTGTGCGAGGGGTGTTTGTGTGTGTGTGAGGGGTGTTTGTGATTGTGAATAGTGTTTGTATCTATGTGAGGGGTGTTTGTGTGTGTGAGGAGTGTTTGTATCTGTGCGAGGGGTGTTTGTGTGTGAGGGGTGTTTGTGAGTGTGAATAGTGTTTGTATCTATGTGAGGGGTGTTTGTGTGTGTGAGGGGTGTTTGTATCTGTGTGAGGGGTGTTTGTGTGTGTAAGGGGTGTTTGTGTGTGTGTGAGGGGTGTTTGTATCTGTGTGAGGGGTGTTTGTGTGTGTGAGGAGTGTTTGTATCTGTGTAAGGGGTGTTTGTGTGTGAGGGGTGTTTGTATCTGTGTGAGGGGTGTTTGTGTGTGTGAGGGGTGTTTGTGTGTGTGAGGGGTGGTTGTATCTGTGTGAGGGGTGTTTATGTGTGTGAGGAGTGTTTGTATCTGTGTGAGGGGTGTTTGTGTGTGTGAGGAGTGTTTGTATCTGTGTGAGGGGTGTTTGTGTGTGTGAGGGGTGTTTGTATCTGTGTGAGGGTTGTTTGTGTGTGTGAGGAGTGTTTGTATCTATGTGAGGGTTGTTTGTGTGTGTGAATAATGTTTGTATCTATGTGAGGGGTGTTTGTGTGTGTCAGGAGTGTTTGTATCTGTGTGAGGGTTATTTGTGTGTGTGAATAGTGTTTATATCTATGTGAGGGGTGTTTGTGTGTGTGAGGAGTGTTTGTATCTGTGTGAGGGGTGTTTGTGTGTGTGAGAGGTGTTTGTATCTGTGTGAGGGGTGTTTGCATCTATGTGAGGGGTGTTTGTGTGTGTGAGGAGTGTTTGTATCTGTGTGAGGGGTGTGTGTGTGTGTGTGAGGGGTGTTTGTATTTGTGTGAGGGGTGTTTGTGTGTGTGAGGAGTGTTTGTATCTGTATGAGGGGTGTTTGTGTGTGTGAGGGGTGTTTGTGTGTGTGAATAGTGTTTGTATCTATGTGAGGGTTGTTTGTGTGTGTGAGGAGTGTTTGAATCTGTGTGAGGGATGTCTGTGTGTGTGAGGGGTGTTTGTATCTGTGTGAGGGTTGTTTGTGTGTGTGAATAGTGTTTGTATCTATGTGAGGGGTGTTTGTGTGTGTGAGGGGTGTTTGTATCTGTGTGAGGGTTGTTTGTGTGTGTGAATAGTGTTTGTATCTGTGCGAGGGGTGTTTGTGTGTGTGAATAGTGTTTGTATCTATGTGAGGGTTGTTTGTGTGTGTGAATAGTGTTTGTATCTGTGCGAGGGGTGTTTGTGTGTGTGAGGGGTGTTTGTGTGTGTAAATAGTGTTTGTATCTGTGCGAGGGGTGTTTGTGTGTGTGAGGGGTGTTTGTGTGTGTGAATAGTGTTTGTATCTGTGCGAGGGGTGTTTGTGTGTGTGAGGGTTGTTTGTGTGTGTGAATAGTGTTTGTATCTGTGCGAGGGGTGTTTGTGTGTGTGAGGGGTGTTTGTGTGTGTGAATAGTGTTTGTATCTATGTGAGGGGTGTCTGTGTGTGTGAGGGGTGTTTGTATCTGTGTGAGGGTTGTTTGTGTGTCTGAGTGGTGTTTGTGTGTGTGAGGGGTGTTTGTGTGTGTGAGAAGTGTTTGAATCTGTGTGGGGGTGTCTGTGTGTGTGTGTGAGGGGTGTTTGAATCTGTGTGAGGGTTGTTTTTGTGTGTGTGTGAGAAGTGTTTGAATCTGTGTGAGGGTTGTGTGTGTGAGAAGTGTTTGAATCTGTGTGGGGGTGTCTGTGTGTGTGAGGGAAGTTTGTGTGTGTGAGGGGTGTCTGTGTGTGTGAGGAAAGTTTTTGTGTGTGAGGGGTGTTTGAATCTGTGTGAGGGTTGTTTTTGTGTGTGTGTGAGGAGTGTTTGAATCTGTGTGAGGGTTGTTTGTGTGTTTGTGTGAGGGGTGTTTGTGTGTGTGAGGAGTGTTTGAATCTGTGTGAGGGTTGTTTGTGTGTTTGTGTGTGTGTGAGGAGTGTTTGTATCTGTGTGAGGGGTGTCTGTGTGTGTGAGGAGTGTTTGTACCTGAGTGAGGGAAGTTTGTGTGTGTGAGGGGTGTTTGTGTGTGTGAGGAGTGTTTGTACCTGAGTGAGGGAAGTTTGTGTGTGTGAGGGGTGTTTGTGTGTGTGAGGAGTGTTTGTACCTGAGTGAGGGAAGTTTGTGTGTGTGAGGGGTGTTTGTGTGTGTGAGGAGTGTTTGTACCTGAGTGAGGGGTGTTTGTCTTGGCTCACACAAAAGTTATCTAACTATCATAAATACTAGCTAGACTGCTTTAATTGGATAAACAAAAGCATCTCCCTCCATTAATTTCTGTGTAAAATATATTGAGGTATATCAATGCATTCGTTATGTGGAAATTTATTTTATAGTAAGATAAGAGTGTATTAAAAGTAAACTTTTTATTCATATTCATCTGTAAAAATCAGAATGTTGGTCAAGAAATATCATGGGAACAATGGCCAAGTTACTTCTATTATATATATATATATATATATATATATATATATATATATATATATATATATATATATACTTAACTTGCGTACACAAACACACACACACACACATATATATATATATATATATATATATATATATATATATATATATATATATATATATATATGTGTGTGTGTTTGTGTACACAAGTTAATAACTAGGCAAAGCCTCCCAGCAGAGGGCGCCAAAACCAAGGCATTAGAGATGAACTAGAGATGTACTTGTTAGTAATTAATAAATGACTATTATAGTTGTTAAAAAAAAATTTAAAAAAAAAAAGGATGTAAAGAATTTTTAATCCTTTGCTTATGGAAATTTCTTGTAAGTTAGTAGTTTATTTTTCTTTCTTTTCTGTTTGTTCCTTTGAAGCTATTATGAATGTAACTGATAATAGTTAAAAAAAGTGATCTTCTGAATTTGTATGTTGTATTAATATTCTTGTTATATAATAATAATAAAAAAAAAACATTTTGCTTTCAATGTTTACAATGAAGGTACAAATGAATGCTGTGGAAAGTTAATAAAAACATGTGTTACAATTAGGTGAATAATAATAATAAAAAATAAATATTTTAAAAATGCTTCATAGGTATATCATAGGTAAATGCTGCCTTCTTTTGGCTTTTCAAAGCACAACCTTCAAATAAACTTCAGGATTATAGCATGCCATATTTTAGTTTTTACTTAGATTGGGTATTAATAATAATAACGACAATAATAAACGCAGAGAGTGATAGTTGAGACAAACTTTTATTTACAGAATCAAGACAGTCACTTTGAAATTTGTTGCCATTAAAAATATTCTTTATAGTGACAAATCAATTTACAGTTATGACTCTTACACGAGTCCAAATGAACAGAAAGACACACATTCTTCATATATACATGTGTGTGTGTGAATGGAAGTATTATTGCTGTGGGATCTTTACCCAGGAAAGACAGGAGCTCAACATACAAAGTGGCTTTTTTAAACACGACAGAAATACTCTTAAAATAAAACTGGGTTAATTTACACTTAATTCTGCTTGCCTTCGTGTCGCAGAAAAACACACAACATTCATTTTGTACAAACACGATGAAAGGAAACGATCACAAGCTCACACGTGTAAGCATGGCACCAAAAAAATACAAGTTAAAAAATATTGAAAGAGAAAAACGAGAACTTCGAGAACCACAGCAAGGCTTCAGTATCTCAACCGGGACAATATAAAGCAGCACAAACAGAAACCAGAGCAAGCAGTGAAGACAAAAGGACAGATGTGCGTCAGTAGACGAACTCTCCAGACAGCGCAGAGAAGGGCTCGCTTCCAAACCTGAAGCGTTTGGAGATGGCCTTCTGGTCCGGAGTCAGGCTCTGTTCATCAGAGGACTGGTGGCACTGGCTCAGAGTGTAAGAGGCCATCACTATCAGCTCCTCCTCTTCCTCCTCGTCTTCATCAGCTCGAGCGACGGGCTCCGAGACGCTCTCCTCCGGCTGGAGCCACTGGTGCTTCAGACAGTCTTCTGCAGAGGCTCTGCTCCTGAGGAGACGACACAAAACATCTCATCTACGCTCTTAAGACCTGATCACGAAGCTGCTCAGACAGACCTCTGCTAATGAACAGACTCTTTCAGAAAACTGTGATGATGTGTTTGATGCTCATCAGCTTCCTAAATCCTCAAAAGTTTTATATCAGTGTCCCTGCAGCACAGAAGCAGTCATCAGTGTCACAGACGTATATTTGTAGAAATAGACAACAATACACTGTATGGGTCACAATTATACATTTTTCTTATATGCCAAAAATCATTAGGATATTAAGTAAAGATCATGTTCCAAGAAGATATTTTGTACATTTCCTTCAGTAAATATATCAAAACGTAATTTTTGATTAGTAACATGCATTGCTAAGAACTTAATTTGAACAACTTTAAAGATGATTTTCTCAGTATTTAGATTTTTTTGCTCCCTCAGATTCCAGATTTTCAAATATTGTCCTCCGAACAAACCACACATCAATGGAGAGATGATTTATTCATCTTCAGATGAGGCATAAATCCCAATATAAAAAAGACCATTATGACTGGTTTTGTGCTCCAGGGTCACATATATTGATTTCTTACAAATGTGTGTACATTTATAACACTCAGAGGCGGACAGTAGAGAAGTATTTTTAATTTACTCAAGTCATTTTAAAAAGTGTTTTTCTTTACTTCACTACATTGCAAAGCATAATTGCATTTCATAAATAAAAACTGCTTCACCTTTAATACATAAGAACATAATGTAGTACTTTCTTGTACTCAAGTAAATCTTTGAATTACTTTTACTTGAGTAAAAGAAAGTAATAGATTTGTAATGTAATGATATTTAATATAAAACGTAGTGGAGTAAAACGTACAATATTATGCTTTAGAGTTGTGAAGTAAAGTTTTTTAAGAAAAACACTGATAAAGTACAGACACTTGGAAAGCACTTTTAAAGCGGGGGGAAAATTCTTTACTGTATTTTATCAGCTTTGCATCAAATAACAGATAATCTAGTTAAAGCTAATGTGAGGGTGTTTCACCTTACAGACAAAACAGGAGGCACACTGCTGACGTGATCTAATCTCTAGCACACACTGAGCACGTCAGTGAGCATTCATCTTATCGGCAAAACATATTTCATATCGGACCCATGCCGATATTTACATTTTAAAGCCATTATCGGTTGATTCCGATATCGGTCCTATAATATTGTGCTTCCTTAGTGAAATTGTGAAATATTATTATTACAATATAAAATAACTTTTCTGTGTTGTGTGTGTAATTTATTGATATTTATAAAAGTGTAATGTATTTCTGTGATGCTCCGCTGTATTTTCAGCATCATTCCTCCAGTCTTCAGTGTCACATGATCTTCAGAAATCAGAATAATATGATGATTTACTGCTCAAGAAACATTTCTGGTTATTATCAGTGTTGAACACAGTTGTGCTGCACAATACTTTCGTGGAAACAGTCACGCGTGTTATTTTTCAGGGTGAATGGGAAGTTAATCAGTGTTTATATGAAACGGTCTCTGTTGGTCTTACTCTGGCTCTTTGATGAGCAGGCTCTTGATGAAGCCGATGGCGTCTCCGTCCAGACGCTGCAGCTCCTCCTCAGTGTAGCTGATGTTGATCTGAGAGATGTTGAGGAAGGTCTCCTGCTTGTCGTCCCCCAGGAACGGCGAGATCCCTGTCAGCATCACGTACGCCAGGACACCGATGCTCCTGTCAGACGGAGGAGAGGTACAGCATTTCTTAAGCTAACACAACACAGCTGTTTGTTAGGGCTGCGATGATAAATCCATGCAGAATCGATTCCTAGATGGATTCTGAGATCTTCCGAATGCATCACGATTCCTTCTTGAGTCGATGCTGAGCTTAGATTTTAACAGCAGATGGCGCTCTAATCTATTTATCTATTTTTTAAGAAGAGCGCTTGTGCGTTAGCCAATCTGTGATTTCACCTCGACCCAGAATTCTTTTATGACGCCAGATTAATGTAAACACAGCACACTGTGAATACCCTTATCATTTCTCTTTAAACGTTTCAGATTGAATAAATTATTATTTTAGGTTTGAGTGTGTGTAAGTGTTAATGTTCTTCCGATACATCGGCCGATATTTGGTATTTTTCAAGTATCGGCATCCACCGATAAGTTTTTCTGTCTGGCCGATGTTTTTGAACTTTTATTTTGATTGTCATTTTCACTTTGTGCAAATATAAAATATATATAAACATATAAAGTGCCCTGCCTTGTTGATTACAGTGTTCACTTCCTTTTTAATTATATTTATTTGTGAAAAATACTTTGTCATCTAAAGTATATATATATATATATATATATATATATATATATATATATATATATATATATATATATATATATATATTTTTTTTTTTTTTTAGATGTTGTGGACCCCCAGGTATAATCATAATTGTGTGAGGTATCCCCAACCTAGTTTTTTTTTTATCTTTTAGATGCCACGGACCCCCAGATATAATCATAATTGTGCAAGGGACCCCGATCCTTAAACGTAAAATACATTTATATAGTTTCTATATAGTTGCTGTAAAAATGTCATATTATAAACAAGCCAAAAGTATCAATTGGAAAATATTTAGTTTCTATTAAATTCCATTATTATTATTTTTTTTTTCAAAAAATATTTAAAATGTATTTAAATAACTATTTACTTATGTATCTTGTTAATCTAAATTTTATAATTCATTTTAATATATTTTGGATTTATTTCTTTGTTTAAATTTTTACTAATTTAAGTAAATTAATGGATTAAATTTATTTCTTTAATTCTTATTCAATCATACTTTTTGGTACTTATTTTATAATTATTATGATTATATATAATTTACAGTAATATATTATATTATACTTTCAATAATAATAATAATAATAATAGTAATAATAAAATGTAAAACGACCCCAGTTTTAAAAAAATAAATAAATCGTTAAATTGTCTAATTATTTCAAATGTATTAAATATTAATTAAGATAAATACAATTATATCAGCTTTATATCGGCCACCCTGCTTTCCAAGATGTCGATGGTCAGAAGCCCTCCAATATCGGTTGACCACTAGTAAGGATTTGGAAAGGAGCAGAGTACGGTGGTTTCTAAAGCATCTGCTGCTGTTCAAAACTAAGCTCAGAATCGACTCGAGAAAGAATTGTCATGCATTCGGAAAATCTCAGAATGCTGAATCATTTCTCGATTCACTATGCACTGATTTATTTTCCCAGTCTTACTGCTTAAAGGTGACTAACAGACTCTTCTCAAAGCAACTTTGTTGATGCTAGACTTTAGGATATAAATGTTCTTGCATATATATATCCTGAAGCCAAACCGCTTGAAAACACACACAAACACACTGAACCAGTGATGGTACGAGAGCCTTTAAACAGTGAATTAACTGTTTATTCAGAGGAAAACACATAATTACACTTGAGGCTAGATCAAAGACATGATAAACTAACCAGAGGAGTATTTGTTGTGTAATATTGACCTTCAGGAGGACACATAAGATCCTCATGTGAAACATGGCAATGTGGGAACATAACTCACCACATGTCAGTCGCTGTGCTGATTGGCTCATAATTCAGGATTTCTGGCGCTGGAATGATAAAACAAATGATTTACACACAGTAAGTTCAGTCCAGTAGGTCTAAACATTTGACTGGTAGTGTGTTTACAGTATATAGGATTAGCAACCAGTATGAAACTGTTCCTCCTCAGCTGGCTGGTAACTTTTTTTATTGATGATCTTTAAATGTGATATGGTTTAGCACGAGTGTCAAGCCACAAAGACTGCACTGTAATTATATAAATATGTAATCAGATGCCCTGTGTTGTGAGGTTTCATGTAAGCCACTCTCTATTTTCAGAATCTTAGATCACAGTACATTTAATAATATATATCGCTTATAACATGCATTTGAAAATGCAACATGCGTCAAACATCGTCCCGACTTTATAATCAAATGTGTTCATTGTGTTGCATTTATTTTAACCAAAATAAAAGCTCTATGGTTTAACGTTTGAGTGAATGAATGAATATAAGTATTGTAATTTTACTGTTGTTTTATAATAAAATGACAACAATTATTATTATTATTATAAATTAATATGAAACATTTATACTTTCCAATAGTATTCTAGTGATATTTGTTAATACTTTTAATAATAATAATTAATACTATATTTTATAATTCAATCATCAATCTATTAATATTGCAATTTTACTGTTGAGATGTATAGATCAAGTGCACAATTTCAATACAAATATTTGTTTTTAAAATAAATAATAATAATGCTACTACTACTGATAATAATAATAATATAAACAAAATTCTTTATACTCAGGTCAATTCATTTACTTTATATAAATAAAATTAATAAAATTTAACTACACAGTTCAATTGTATTACAGTGATATTTTGTATTATTATTATTATAAGAAGGAGATTTTTTGAATGAAATGATGCATGTGTTGGTTACTGGCCACAGGTGTGATGTGTGGATGTGGTCTTACCCACATACTCCGGTGTGCCCATGATCTCCCTGAGCTCCTGACCGCTGCTGACCAGCCTCGACAGGCCGAAGTCCACCACCTTTATATCCCCGACAGGACACTCGCTGGTCAGGAGGATATTCTGAGGCTGGAGGAGAGAAACGGAAGAGAGAAACTGCTCAGAGAAACCTAGAATTATAATGGTGATATAATTACACACTTGTAGCTGTGGTGAATAAAGCAAATGCATTTCACCCACAAAAATGTCCAGTCCATCAAACCCCACCCTGACACTTTTACTGATTTAGCCACTAAATGTGATTACTTTGAGTGATTTTCAGCGTAGCAGTTTCAAGCATGTAAAGTGTGGTCCCAACGTACTTTGAGGTCCAGATGCACCACGTTGTTCCTGTGAAGGAAGGAAACTCCCTCCAGGATCTGCTTCATCAGTCTTTTCACGTCTTGCTCACTGAAGGCCTCGTCTCGGTCTGCCACACACTGGGTAAAGATCTCTCCTCCGGCAGCACTGCACACACACACACACACACACACACACACACACACATTCATCTAGAAACAGAAATGTGCGAGCAATAGCTCACCCAGAATGTCACGGTTTACTCACGGTGACATTTTTATGTAGAACACAAGAGTTTTTTATTCAGTTCATAATTCACTGAACTCAATAAGCATATCAGTGATTGAATCATTCTTTTGAAATGGGTATTTTCATACGATCAGGCCGAATGTTCAATGTTATATTTAAAATGAATACTTTCATCAAGGATGCATTAAGCTGATCAAAAGTGACAGTTAAGACATGCAAAGTCTTCTGAACTTTCTGTTCATCTGTGAATCCTGAAAAATAAAATGTATGACGGTTTGCACACAAATATATTGTGCAGCACAACTGTGTTCAACACTGATAATAATCAGAAATGTTTCTTGAGCAGTAAATCATCATATTATCATGATTTCTGAAGATCATGTGACACTGAAGACTGGAGGAATGATGCTGAAAATACAGCGGAGCATCACAGAAATACATTACACTTTAACAGATATTCATACAGAAAACTTGAATTTAGATTAATAAGAAAACTTAAATTTGCAATAATGTTTCACCATTTTACTGTATTTTTGATCAAATAAATGCAGCCTTGGTGAGCAGGAGACTTTCATAAACATAAAAATGTTACTGACCCCCAAAATTTTAAACCTTATTTAATACATTACAATTTTATTAATTCTTTTTTTTTTTTTTGTCCTTTCTGTTTCTAAATATGCAAGCTCTTCAGATCACTAGATCATATTAGTATTATGTTTATTATCTGAATAATAGAGACAGCAGAGGAGAGGTGAGTGGTTTAAACAGGCCAGTGCTGGATGAGTGCGAGTGTGTTCCTCTGTCGGTCGTCCAGTGGGAAATCTGAAACACAGAGGAGCTGCTTTACCCTGAAACAACACGGCGAAGAGCTGAGCACATAACATTTCTAAAACAGTTTCTACAACCATGTGATTTCACCTGCAGCACATCCAGAACAATGATCGCTCTCTCACTCTCTTGTGCTGGAGTACAGGACATGCCTGCAACCAAAACTAACACTAAGCTTGTTATTTTGATCATCTGAGCAAAATCTAAATATAATAAACTTCATCTAAAACCTGATCTGCTTTGTGCTTTGCTATGGAATAGCACACTAAACAGTGTTTTAAATAGAAGCACATTAAACAGTTTTAACGTCCTGCAGGCTGAAAAAGCCTTAATCCAAACGTGTGTTAAGCTTGATTTAATGTCAGCGCAGGTAGCAGCTCATGTCCTCCGTATGCTCTTGTTCAGATGCTGGCAGACGATCCCCAATGTCCTGCGCTCCTGATCAGACAGCGTGTGTGTGTGTGTGTGTGTGTGAGGACGCAGTCTGGCTTTCAAGGACACAATAAGAAAATAAAACAGACAGAGTTCTTACAGACTCGGTCTCAGGTCTCTATAATACACTGACCCTCCTTCAGTGCCCATCTATAGATAACAGAGAACAACAGTCGGTTCCGGATGTAAACAAAGCGTAAGAAAACTAGAAAACAAAGGGGAAAAATACTACATTACCCATAATGCTGTAAAGAGAATTCCACCAATCAGAGAGTCGCAGTGAGCAAATCACATCAAACGAGTGCTAAGCTCCGCCCACTACTATGAAGCACCGGAAATTATGAAATCAAGACAAATTTTAAGTAGGTTTGAGAGAGCCGGCCAAAAAGTTTGAAAAGTTTAAAAAAAGTTACATCACCGGTTACAAACGTACTGTGAGGGTCTGCTGGGAACGTTTGGCCGAGTCTCCTGTCAGAGAGATCTTCAACTCCCACCTCCGGCAGAGCTTTGACCGGATCCCGAGGGAGGCTGGAGATATTGAGTCCGAGTGGACCATGTTCTCCACCTCCATTGTCGAAGCGGCCGCTCGGAGCTGTGGCCGTAAGGTTTCCGGTGCCTGTCGAGGCGGCAATCCCCGAACCCGGTGGTGGACACCGGAAGTAAGGGATGCCGTCAAGCTGAAGAAGGAGTCCTATCGGGCCTGGTTGGCTTGTGGGACTCCAGAGGCAGCTGACAGGTACCGGCAGGCCAAGCGGACTACAGCCCGGGTGGTTGTGGAGGCAAAAACTCGGGCCTGGGAGGAGTTCGGTGAGGCCATGGAGAAGGACTATCGGTCAGCCTCGAAGAGATTCTGGCAAACCGTCCGGCGCCTCAGGAGAGGGAAGCAGTGCCCTACCAACGCTGTTTACAGTAGAGGTGGGGAGCTGTTGACCTCAACTGGGGATGTCGTTGGACGGTGGAAGGAATACTTCGAGGATCTCCTCAATCCCGCTGTCACGTCTTCCATTGAGGAAGCAGAGGCTGAGGGCTCAGATGTGGACTCGTCCATAACCCAAGCTGAAGTCACAGAGGTAGTCAAGAAACTCCTCGGTGGCAAGGCACCGGGGGTGGATGAGATCCGCCCTGAGTACCTCAAGTCTCTGGATGTTGTGGGGCTGTCTTGGCTGACACGCCTCTGCAGCACCGCGTGGCAGTCGGGGACGGTGCCTCTGGGATGGCAGACCGGGGTGGTGGTCCCTCTTTTTAAGAAGGGGGACCGGAGGGTGTGTTCCAACTACAGGGGGATCACACTTCTCAGCCTCCCTGGGAAAGTCTATGCCAGGGTACTGGAGAGGAGAATCCGGCCGATAGTAGAACCTCGGATTCAGGAGGAACAGTGTGGTTTTCGTCCAGTCCGTGGAACACTGGACCAGCTCTATACCCTCTACAGGGTGCTGGAGGGTTCATGGGAGTATGCCCAACCAGTCCACATGTGCTTTGTGGATTTGGAGAAGGCATTCGACTGTGTCCCTCGCGGCGGCCTGTGGAGGGTTCTCCGGGAGTATGGGGTCCGGGGCCCTTTGATAAGGGCTATCCGGTCCCTGTACGAACGGAGCAGGAGCTTGGTTCGTATTGCCAGCTGTAAGTCAGACTTGTTCCCGGTGCGTGTTGGACTCCGGCAGGGCTGCCCTTTGTCGCCGGTTCTGTTCATGATTTTTATGGACAGAATTTCTAGGCGCAGCCAGGGGCCGGAGGGGGTCAGGTTTGGTGACAACACGATTTCGTCTCTGCTCTTTGCGGATGATGTTGTCGTGTTGGCCTCATCAGGCCAGGACCTTCAGCATGCACTGGGACGGTTTGCAGCCGAGTGTGAAGCGGCTGGGATGAGAATCAGCACCTCCAAATCCGAGGCCATGGTCCTCAGTCGGAAAAGGGTGGCTTGCCCACTTCAGGTTGGTGGAGAGTTCCTGCCTCAAGTGGAGGAGTTTAAGTATCTTGGGGTCTTGTTCACGAGTGAGGGAAGGATGGAACGGGAGATTGACAGACGGATCGGTGCAGCTTCTGCAGTAATGCGGTCGATGTACCGGTCTGTCGTGGTGAAGAAAGAGCTGAGCCGCAAGGCGAAGCTCTCGATTTACCGGTCAATCTACGTTCCTACTCTCACCTATGGTCATGAGCTTTGGGTCATGACCGAAAGGACAAGATCCCGGATACAGGCGGCCGAAATGTGCTTTCTCCGCAGGGTGGCTGGGCGATCCCTTAGAGATAGGGTGAGAAGCTCAGTCACCCGGGAGGAGCTCAGAGTAGAGCCGCTGCTCCTCCACATCGAGAGGGGTCAGCTGAGGTGGCTCGGGCATCTGTTCCGGATGCCTCCTGGACGCCTTCCCGGGAAGGTGTTCCGGGCACATCCCACTGGGAGGAGACCCCGGGGGAGACCTAGGACACGCTGGAGAGACTATGTCTCCCGGCTGGCCTGGGAACGCCTCGGTGTCCCCCCAGAAGAGCTGGAGGAAGTGTCTAGGGAGAGGGAAGTCTGGGGTTCTCTGCTTAGACTGCTGCCCCCGCGACCCGGCCCCGGATAAGCGGTAGAAGATGGATGGACATCACCGGTTACGTCACTTGTCCACCGTAATACCTCCCTCTCTCCCCGCCAGTATTTTAGATTTTTTATAGTAATACAAATAATTTAGTTCAGTGAAAGAACAGACACAAGTAAAAACTGAACACAGCTGCTCAATGCAGCCTGTCGATCGATCAGGTCAGATTTCGTTTCTCTGACTGACAAGAGACACACAAGGCCAGGGCGGATGACTTAGTTTCAAAATGAAATGCAAAAACACCTGTTTGGCAATATTTTGGGTTTTGGAAAGCCTGTTGACTTTTGCCTATCCTCTAAGATATTGGACGTTTTTTTAAACATCCGTTTCTTATTTAATTGGTTTGCTGATTTTTACTTGATTTAAACTTTGTGTAATTTATTGTATTTGTCATCAAGGTGTATGCCGTGCCTCCAAGCTTTCTTACTCATTTTGCTATTAAAAGTTCTACAATTTGTATTTATTTGGTTAAATACTGTATTATGTTTACTTAACCAATATCCAGTTTTATATACATATAACTTACAAAAAGTTTAAATATGTTATTTTATAGTTGGCATAGCCTGCCCTATAGCGTGGTGTATTTTTTATTAAGTTATATGTTTTATACATAGGCAAAAGTGAGTTTGACGTTGTATTTTGTTGTTGTATTCACAGCAACTGTCGCTAATTCAAAAGGGAAAGAAAAATGCACACAGCGCTTTTAAGCGATTTAAAAGCAAAGGAAAGCGAGGAAGAATCTTTTGCTGTATCCAACACACAAACACAATGTAAATAAGAGGTTCATTGTACAGTAGAGACAAATGTTTTGATTATAAATGAGAGTTCTGCTGGTTTTGGAATTGGGAAAACACTAATAACTAATGCCCAGGAAATCCCAGGGTACCAGCACACCTGTCTCTCCTCTGCTCAAACCCAGTCTCTCAAGATCTCTAATTATGAGCAACAGTAACACTGAAAACCCATATCATCACCACTGTGTCATGCTTTCATAGGCTTTAGAAGCAAGCTGTAGTGTGTGTGAAGGACACGGTGATGGAGGAGACGTTTGTGTGTGACTCTCACTGTGTGTCCTGTCATCATGTTTTCTGGTCTCTGAGATGCATTTTCAGTAATTCTATGCGTTTTAATTCATTTAATATCACTACTTGGGTTTCAGTTGTAGCTTATTTCTCGAGGTTTTCTTTTTTCCTTTTTTCTAGTTTTAGTGATGTTTTCTCATTTTCATTAGTTGGTATTTTGTTTTTTATTTATTTTTAGTTTTTAAGGTTTGTTTTGTTTTACTTTTAGTTGTAGGCATTTCAGTACTTATATATATATATATTACATCTACATTCACTGTACATTCTATTTGTGCTTTATTTCAATGACTGAAAGCACTTTTCAATTTTTTTAGTTAACCATGCCCATATATAAGTCACACACACAAACCCCATTCGATTGGAAACAGAAGTGAAATCTACAGCAATGCTCAGTGTTTATAAAACTGTAAACCAGGGCCGTCTTATGACCCTTGAACCCGAGCGAGACTGTCTGTTGGGGAAAGTCATTAACACCCACACAGCTGCAAAACATGGGCTTTCTGAGGCTCTTCTGTGTGCCATCCTCTAGAGACAGGAGTAATGAGCGTCCAGCCTACAGAGAAACACAGGACAAAAACTGACATCCAGCCAGTGCAGAACTAGGTCATGTTTCTGGACCAGATGAGCGATCACATCACTAATGCAATGCAGGGGTCAGTCCATGCTGATCCACACACACACACACACACACACACACACACTTCCTCTGTGTTCACATGTGAAGCTTGTTCTTCTGGATAAACCATAATGATTTATTCATCTTCAGATGATGCATAAATCTCAATTTCCAAAAATGTACACTTAAGGCCCAGGGTCACATATACCATTTGCACATTATTATTACTTTCAAATAATTTATTATTAATAATATTACTAATAAGAAAATAAATGTGTTATATTACCATATAAACAATTTACACATTATTATTATTATTATTATTAAAATTTTAACTACTACTACTTACATTATTTAAATTAGTAGAAATAACAATGAAGTATTGCTTCTAATATATATATATAGTATAGGTAATATAACACATGATAGGTAAAAATTGATTTTTTTTTACCTTTTTTTGGATAAAAGCTAAATGCATAAATTTAATAATTTTATATATATATATATATATATATATATATATATATATATATATATATATATATATATATATATATATATATATATATATATATATACGCACACACACACACATATATATATATATATATATACTATTAGCACAATACTAATTTAACTATTATTACTATAATAATATTAAAACACTATTATTATTATTATCATCATCATCATCATCATTAATACTTTTAAAAACACACTGAGCAGAAATAGGTCAGATCTGGAGTGCTGTATGGTGGGAAAGCAGTTCTTCGAACAATTCTTTACCCAGAACAATTGTACCAGGAATTGTTTTCCCTCCAGACCTGTTGCTTTCTGCTTTTCCACTGCAGTCTAAAGTACCGTGTAGATCAGGCAAATAGTCTGGTGATGTAGGTCTGCGTGCGTTTCTCAATACAAATGTGCAAATTTCAGACTTGCATCCTCGAAAATGTAGACTTTGTGAGTTCGACTCAGGAGTGTGATCTCCCGCGGACGGACGGGACGATGCAACATCAGTCAGCTCGCCTCGGCTACTGCAATTATCCTCTCTGTATATTTACAATAAGACGATAATCAAACACCACTTTTAGTTTTCATTTAAACATATTAATAGCAGCAGAAATGTAGTTTAGGGAAATACGTAGGCCTATATTGAGCAAACAGAAACACATTTTTAAATAGTGGCTGTCTTTATAAATAAACCACAGATTTGAGTTTTAAACAACTACATTCTCGCCTGAAATACTTTTAAAATTACATTTCATGACACAATAACAGTAATATTTTGAAAATGATCCGAATAAATGGTGGTTGACGTCACAATGCTGCGTGAAACTCAACCAATCAGGATGTTTAATGCCCAAGTCCCGCCCCCGTAAGTTCCAGACATGCCAGAAGGGACTTTCTGAGGGGAATTTTTATACCCAGAACTTTATTTAGTTCCTGGTTCCTGAAACACACCGAGTACCAGCATAAAGTCCCTAGTTCCTGGGTAAAGTTCCAGTGGTGGAAACACATCAATAGTGAGTACTAGCAGCAGTTGTTTCAAACCTGCAGGAATTGCACTCACTGCATGACTTTGTGGCGCATCAAGAAAAGTAATTGGTAAATGTGTTTCCATTGTTGTTTGTGCATGTTTTCGTATTGCATTAAAAAAAAAAAAGTGTCTCAACTGGGCATAAGTTTGTTTTGTTTTTGTTTTTTTAATCAGCATTTTAATATTTTATTTGTATTTTGGCAATTCCATCCAGCGCTTTTTTAATGCAATATTTCAACATTTGCATAAAAACACATGGACGGAAACTAAAAATTACTAATGTAATTTCTAGAGCCCGACCGATATGGATTTTTGGGGGCCGATGCCGATATTAACTCGAAAAGAGCCGATTTATAAGCCGATATTTTGATTTTAAAAATAATCTGGATATTAGACCCATTTCCTATAAACTGCATTTACACAACATTCAATAGCAAAATATCTGCCTGTTCTATGTATGTGGGCTGTATAAACCATTTTCCAGAATGGACTATGTTAAAAAAAAGCCTTAGATTACAGTCTCAATGACTAAACAATTGCACATCAAAAGTATATATTTTTTAATGATCTGGTTTTAAACATTTAACACTTTTACTTTCTTCCAGTTGAAGCTGGTTTTAACAGTCTGTGTGTGTACTGTAAATAAATTATAATACTAAAGTTAAAGTATTTGCAGAAGTAGTCCCACACTTTGCTGCTACAGCATTCACCTTTTTCAGCCATCTGTAGGCAGAAAGAGAGACAGAGAAAGAATAAGCATGTGTATTAATAATATCACCATGTATCATTACTCATGTCATCATTAGAATTATAATAATAATAAACTGGGATCTCCTACATAGGCAAAAATGAGAAATAATATATATATTTTTTATTTGTCAAGCAATAGGTATTACCTACATATATTTAACAATATTATTTCAACATTTTCCTGTTATGTCTGTAAAGCTGCTTTGAAACAATATGTAAAAAAAAAAAAAAAAAAAGCGCTTGTTCAGCTCACATTTATTTACATGTCCCCTCTGGTTTAATCATTTCTGACGCAGCTACTGTAACTACACTATATTTGCTCTCACAGACACATTCACAACAGACCCGTATATCTTCTCCTCTTCTCTTTGTGCAGTCTGAATCAAAACATTGTCTTGCCTACTATTACCGGAAGATTAGGGAATCAATTCGAAGTTGAATGGTTAACGTTAGTGTCATGAACCGCTGTCAATTTTGAGAAGAACCACCTTCAAACAAGTTAATAGCAAGCATTTAAGGGGCCTGCTAAAAAGGAAGCTATTAGCGTTAGAGTAACGTAACCAGCCTGAATTCACCAAATTGTTCTCTGGACCTGAGGGTAGCCTCTTCTTCCTTGCTTTTCTCTTAATTCTCATCAGCAGGACTAGCGCTATCGCTCGCTTCTTACAACGGGACAGATACATGTTTGCTGCTGACCGAAAGGAGGAGGAACAGACTATGAAAGAGCTCCCGCTAAACGTTTTTAAAACTCCGCCTACGCCATAGCGCAGCGCAAATCGTGTTGTATCTGAAGGGCAACGCTGAGCCCAGCGGCAAGCGCCGTGCATACCGCGTCCTGTGTGAAAGGCCCAATTACGCGGTCATTATGTGGGAAACACACCGCAATAGAATAAGAATAAGTTAAACGCTAACGTTATAGTTTGACCTCCTATTAACGTTCGCGCTCTTCCACTGATAAACATGGTATTAGCTTTGTGGCTAATCTAATATAGCAATGCATTAGCGGCTGTAAGTGATGTTACAGAATATTTAGAAGTGATAATGATAGGACCGTTAGCTAGAACTACCACACAGTTTTTATATACAGGGTATGAACTAAATCTACAATCATTTCACATGACGAACGACAGACTCACCGCCAAAACAGTTGATCGCTTTCTTCTGTAGTGGACTTCTGGCGCTGTTGTTAACTCTGGAGCTGCAGAGCTCCCTCTGGTGGGCACACTATGCAACACTCATAACATGAGTGAAGCATGAGACTCTGTTTCTCATGTTCCATCGGCCGTTATAAATGCCGATGCCGATTTAAATGCAATTAGCTTATATCGGCCGATAATATCGGCGGCCGATATATCGGTCGGGTTCTAGTAATTTCACACCAACACAACAAACTGAGCTCTAGTGCAAAATAGTCTGTACTATGAACCTTAACCAATGGAGTAAAATTCAGTGAAACCTACAGACTTTAAGTTGGAAGAGATGATATTGCATATATAATGCTATTTATTCATAAATCAATAACACTGGAATTACAGAATCAATTTATCTTAGAGTTACAGTAGGTGCATGAATGAATGAACGAATGAATGAATGAGGAATGAATAAATGCATGAATAAAGCATGAATGAATGAACGAATGCATAAAGAACGAATGCATGAAGAATGAATAAATGCATGAATAATGCATGAATGAATGAACGAATGCATGAATACATGAATGAATGAATGAATGCATGAAAAACGAACAAAGGAATGAATGAATGAATGAATACATGAATGCATGTATGAATGAACGAATGAATGAATGAGGAATGAATAAATGCATGAATAAAGCATGAATGAATGAACGAATGCATAAAGAACGAATGCATGAAGAATGAATAAATGCATGAATAATGCATTAATGAATGAACGAATGCATGAAGAACGAACAAAGGAATGAATGAATGAATACACGAATGCATGTATGAATGAACGAATGCATGCAGAACGAACAAGTGAATGAATGAATGAATGAATGAATGAATGAATGAATGAATGCATGCACGAATGAATGCATGAAGAATGCATGAATGAATACACGAATGCACAAATGCACGAATGACACGAATATTTATGGCTTGAATAGCTCTGCTCCAAACCATGAGTACATGGAAATAACATTTACTGTTCCTTCTGATCATAACACAAAAAGTGGTGCTCTTTTTCAGTATTTTTGTACTGTTTTGGAGTAAAAATTATTCTTAAATCAAAATACATCTACTTAAAAAAAAAAATGAACAAAAAAGAAATGAAGTCAATTTATTATTGAACAAACAAATATTGCCTAATACGGTCATAAAATGAACATGATTCAGAGGGCAAATATATTTTACTGTGCATTGATGTTCTTGTTTTAGGCATAAACTTACTTAAGCATAAACTAAGTAAACAAGACATACTGAAAAAACAAGATCAAAATAGTGAGATATTCATTTTATGCAATGCATGCAACATTTAATGACTTTCTGCTCTGATTTAATCATGTTTAAACAAAAACATAAATGCGAAGGCTGTCAAAGCCAAAGAGTGGAAAATCTCAGTTTAACTATGAAAACTAATTTTTCTGCCTTGTCAATGTCTTTTTCAACAAAATCAGCACCAAATTATTGGCTTCTTTCTTCAAAACATATTAGTGACCCATCCAGAATGGACAACAAAACTAGGATAAGTTGCAGCAGGTGCACTGAGCTGTGGGTCTCTGTAACGCCGAGGGCTGATATGCATTCATAGACGATTGAGTGATTTCTTAAACTAGCAGCGCAGGAAGGGCTTTCCCAACCCCGGCTCTGGAGATTAAACCCACAGACTGCTGCTGAGAGCGCTGACATAATGCACTCCCAGCTGGAACATGAACATGAATAAGTCCTCTATCATTCCAGCCAGACCCCCATCCAAAACCACATCCCCTCATTCAAACCGTCCCAGTGCCCCAAAATATCCCTCACCCTGGGGAAGATGGAAAGAAAGGAAAGAGCTGTCGGTCACAACATTTCACAAGCTAGATCAGTGAGAGAGAGAGATGCATTACGCTCTACTTCCCCACTACAGAAAGAGCACTTAAACCAGCTCTATTATCACTTCAGACAGTGCTGACGGGGAAAAGGGCTAATTTGAGGCACTTTACTCAGAGAAGCTTCTGCTTTTGCTGCTTTCGTATCACGTTTCTGATCTTACCTCTAATAAGAGCTCAACAACAGGCTGAGGTTCAAGAGGAGTACAAGCGTGGTAGCAATTAAAAAAGAGATTAAACAGTAATTCAGGACCCAGAAAGAATATAATCCTTCTGAGGAGATCTCGGCTAATTTCCAAGAGGCTGCAATATGACTTCAAATGATTTTGAATATTTCTACATTGTTGAATTAAATGTAACATTTTCCAGTAGATTAAATTGTACTTTAATAGTCTGTTATATACAAATGTTTTACAGTATAGTTACACTCTCATTCAAAGGTTTGGTGTCAGGTTTTTTTACTTTTTGTAAGTTTGATGTTCAAGGCTGCATTTATTTTATCAAAATACAGTCAAACAGTAATATTTTGAAGTATTACCATTTAAAACACACACACACACACACATACAGTACAGACCAAAAGTTTGGACACACCTTCTCATTCAAAGAGTTTTCTTTATTTTCATGACTATGAAAATTGTAGAGTCACACTGAAGGCATCAAGGGCTATTTGAGCAAGAAGGAGAGTGATGCGGTGCTGCGCCAGATGACCTGGCCTCCACAGTCACCGGACCTGAACCCAATCGAGATGGTTTAGGGGTGAGCTGGACCGCAGACAGAAGGCAAAAGGGCCAACAAGTGCTAAGCATCTCTCGGGGAACTCCTTCAAGACTGTTGGAAGACCATTTCAGGTGACTACCTCTTGAAGCTCATCAAGAGAAAGCCAAGAGTGTGCAAAGCAGTAATCAAAGCAAAAGGTGGCTACTTTGAAGAACCTACAATATGACATATTTTCAGTTGTTTCACACTTTTTTGTTATGTATATAATTCCATATATAATTCCACATGTGTTAATTCATAGTTTTGATGCCTTCATAGTCATGAAAATAAAGAAAACTCTTTGAATGAGAAGGTGTGTCCAAACTTTTGGTCTGTACTGAATATATATATATATATATATATATATATATATATATATATATATATATATATATATATATATATATTTATATAAAATCTATAGGATTACTTACAACAGAACAGCGACGCATTTTTTGGATGATCATTTCATGAACCTAGGAGAGGAGGTCATTCTGACTCTTCTACGACTATCTGGCGCTTCTCAGCAGAAGTATGTTTTGTTATTAGTTTAAGTATTTGCTAGTGAATGTTCAAATGAGGAGTTTTACGCATCACACACACGCTCACGATGTGTGTGTGTGTGTGTGTGTGTGTGTGCTTGCGTGCGTGCGAGTGAGTGAGTGAGAGAGAGATAGTCACACAGTGGAGTCAGCTCTTAACCGTCCGTGGCTTGTGTTCTGCAAACACATACGAGCTTCATCACTGTGTCTGTCACGAGACTCTGTTCCTCTTTCAGTCTTCAACTGGTGGGAAAACTAAGGACATTATTAACTGTCTTTATATTCATTTTGAAAGATCGAGCTCGTGATTATGGAAAGGGGCGTTACATTTCCTACACTTGAGTTGTTCGGCCAATCACAATGCACTGGGTCAGTTGGCCAATCAGAGCAGACTGCACTTGTCTGAAGGAGGGGCTTTGTAGAAAATGATGCGTTTGAGAGAGACGGGGCTTAAAGTTTAAAGCTTTTTGTCTTTGATAATGGGGGCTATGGAGTCAGAAAAGCTCCTCATTGTGGTGTTAGTAGCTTGTTAATGTAATCGATCTTATAGACCAAGTCTGACTAGTTAGTGTGCACTGTGTACCAAAAGTCAGTATGTATTTATTCTCACTCGTGTGATCTTGCGTGGCCTATCTGGACATGTTTATAGACCCCAGATGAATTCATCTGGACAGAAATGCTTATCCTGGTTATTGGGGTCAACGTTGTGCAGCAGGTTCTAGGCCTTGTCTGCGGATGCTAATCTGTGGGTGTAATGCCCCCCCGACCCCCCGGGGTCTTGGAAAGATGCGGTCAGAGCAGATTTACAGCACCATATGAAGGCAATCAGGAGCTCACTGACAACTGCCATCTAAATCAGAGCCGTGGATATTATATTTAATCAGAAACTTGCTGATAAAACCTTGTGTGGTTTTAAATATGATCCAGTTCGGTCACGTCCATTGTGCAATTTCTAAAGGCTGGACACTGTATATAACTAATCAAATGTGTGCGGTCTCAGCCGACCTGTCAGTCTGACACAGTTATATTCACTCTGCAGAAACCGACTGCTCCAGTTATTTATATTTATTTGTTTGACTAATCTACTGCAGATATGGGCTGTGCACAGCGTGTGACTTAGCGTGCATCACACAGTATACTGAGGCTTGCTGTTAGTGGGATAGGTTTGTATCGACTGCTGAGATTTGTAGGACTGTCACGATACCAGAGAGCTTGAACATGTGACCGCATTAGCACCAGTGCACTTGTGCTTATACATGCAGATTAGTCTAATTAAACCAGTGACAAGAAGAAACAAACATGGTGTAAACTGATGAGACGAAACAACTAACTACTGGAGATAGTGTACATGCAAATACTTTAAACAAGCACAAAAACAGTTTTATCATATATTTATAAAAGTCTAAAACTGATAACACCGAATACGTTACTTCATTTGACTTTTTTTATAGAAATTAAATTCACATATCAGAGATTATGACGAGATGATGGATTTGGTGGCAAGGCAAAAAGCAAACGCGCCTAACTGACAATATTTCTATGTTTAATATGTGTACTTTTGTCTTCGTTTATTTGATTGCTGTTGTGTTTTTCATTAAAAATAATAATGAACCACAAATTAAGATTTAGTTTTAAAATAAGGGGAAAATACAACAATCTTATTTAGGTTGATTTGTGTTACAAAAATCTGTAAATATGAGTCCCTAAACAACGTGCATGAAAATATATATTGTTGCCATGAAAATAATAATAAAATAAATAATAATGTTCTCACAACTTATCTCATAGCTCTTTCATTTTTAAAGAAAATTGTGGCCATGAATTATGAATTAGTTGCTTTGCTTCATTAAATGATGGCCATATTGTACTAATTCATTACTGTAGTTCGATAAAAATCAAAATGAAAATCAATGACCAATGAATAATAATAAATCCACCACTTTCAAGCATTAATTTATTCAAAGTCAGGGAAAGATGTAAAGATCTTACACTAAAGATAAAAATAAGCACTACAGATCCTGAGCGTCCCTGACACACATACTGCAAACGTGTGGTGTTATCAGTAACTGCTGTTTACTTCATTACTCGGTGGGTAGATTTCCTCGCTAGCATTTGGGTCAAAAGTGAAGTATAATCTGGATTTTTGAAGTGTGCAAGTGAAACTAATGACACCTGTCTAGCTTTATCAAGTCCATGTATAAACTTTGAAACATAGTTATGCATGCAATCAATTCTGAACAACATTGGCCAAAATGGCAGAAAACTCCAATTGATTTTTAACAATGCATTCTGGAAATTCCCCTTTTCTTTCATTCAGGCTCTGGCTTGCATGATTGGAGACAGCTGCTGGTGAAGGACGACCGTGTGGGCAGATGATGAGCGATCTGAACTCAATCCAGCTGAGCACATGCCATCGCTGGTGGGTGAGAGGAAACGAGAGTGACCTCGCTGCTCATCCAAACCCAGTCGACTGATATAGATCGGCCTGCAGGGAGCCACCGGAGAAAATGGGATTGGTGTTGACCAACGAACCCGTCGATACAGTCACGCACGCCACCAGATAATCAACTCTTCCTCATCACAGTCGATTCTTTCATGGCTTCTCTTCTGCTCTTCCTCAACACGACTCTTTGTAAATGTAGGCATCTCGTCAGTTTCCATGGTTGGGAAGAGTCTATAAGCTCTGTGTGTGTGGAGGGGCAGATTAAAATTCCAGTCCATTCACGCCGGACACTGGGAACCGGGTCAACCCGGGACAGCTGCGCAGCAAAAACCCAACACGCTCCACTCGCTTTATACTGGAGGATTTGCATTATATTCCAATCCCAAAGTGCAAATGCTTTGACATACTTGTAGGGTTTCAATGCACTTCGACAAAAAAAAAAAAAACGAGAATTAGTTGATACTTGATCTTTTGAAAGATATGAGCGCAGAGAGTATTATGAAATAATGCAGATCATCTGCTCCAGATTTTATAAATTGACGAATCCATCAAACTCCAGATCAAAACACAATGTCCAACGAGACGGAGTTGAATCCCATCTGTGCTCATTGTATGGGAGAGGATACGGATGAGTGGAAGCCAGAAATGTGTGACCCACTTCATGCCAAATTAAATAAACTGTCATTGTGACCTTTCTAGAACATCAAATCTGCTTCATATCACCATCAATGGGATGAAAACATTGGCTGCATGGGAGCACACACATCAGATATTGAGTAGGGCTGTGTGAAAAAAAAAAAACTCACTTATCTTTTGTGTTTTTGTGCTGTTACCTTCACTGGTTTAGGCCCATCATGGATTAATAAATATGACACTAAAACTGACAGTAGGTGATGGCAAGTCCATTAATGTGTGATTGAGTGATTTACTGAATTATTCCTCAAAGAATTCATTAATAAATGGCTGATTCATTTAGAAATGAACCAAGCGACTGCATCCCCACATGTGTGTGCACGTGTGTGTGTGTGTGTGTTTGTGTGTGTGTGTGTGTGCGTGCGTGTGTGTGTGTGTGTGTGTGTGTGTGTGGATGCTGGACGTTGCTGGAATAGCGAGTGCTTACTGAGACGTGCTCAGTTTCTCTTTGGGGGGTTTATAGGTGGATTAGCGCTCTTGTTTTCTCTCCGTGTACTCGTCTCTTATTTCAGCGTCCTGCTCACTCACCTCCGCTGATCCTCAGGTCTGTGGGCTGAGATCAGTCTTTATGTACTTTCTTAATTGGATAGGATGGGATTTCACCTCAATATTTAACACCTGACGTGATCCTGGCCATTGATTATGGAGTAAAGTACGGCATACTTTGTAATCACAAGCTTGTAAAATCACTAATGCACAGACTGAATGAGATTCTAACAGACCAATGACTATTGATATCACCTGCTGAGAAACATCATGTCTGAATATGTGCAAGATATTTGAGAGCTACGCTTTTATCCAATGGGAAAAGAGTAACTTTGATATTCCACAGAATCTCATAAGGGTTTTGGAATGAGTCAGGTTCGGAGGATTAAGAAAACAACTGGACAGACAAAAAAAAAAAAAAAGATTTAAAAGAAAAGTTCTGACTGGGGGATTGAAACTCTTGAAATCTGGCAACCGTCACAATGAATGCTGCTTGTTACCAATGCAAGATAATGCAAATGCCAAATTACAATGAAGTGTATTCAGGATTAATAACCAGCGGGCAAATATCTTAATAAATCAAGGGAAGCAGAAATCGTCATCATGCTTAAAATATGATTCATCGTGCAGCCCAATCTGACCAGAGCCAGACTGAATTGATCTGAATAATGACTCTATTGTCTTTCAGAGCTGCTTCACAGAAGAATCCGAACAGTTTTCGTAAGGTGAGTCTTCATAAACAGGAAATTATCAGAATCATTTATCTCTGTGAAGCCGCTTTGACACAATCTGTTTTATATATAAAGCACTATAGAAATAAAGGGATTCTGAAAGGAACACTGGATAAAAAAAAGATCGAACTTGAGAATTAAAATGCCCCTGATACGGATTTTGGAAATTTACCATTCATGCACTGTGTAACAGCTCTAAATGACCGAAAACATCCTGCAAAGTTTTAAATCTGAAAGTGCACCGTGTATAAAGTCATTGAATCCTGAAAGAAAGAGTCGACTGATTGAAACGAGTCGTTTTTAAAAACAAATCTCAAGCAGTTTCATGTTGACGTCTACATGAAACATGAGCATACTGCCCGCCCACTTGGTGGTTTCACATTAGTCTGAATAAAAATGCAAAAATTCAAAAAATAATTACAATAAATGAATCATTGAGCGAATCGTTTGGAAGTCGTTGAGCAAGGTAAAAATAAATGCATATTATAAAGACAATGAAAGTGTTTTTTGACCTTGCATGCATGTCAACCTGTTGAACCTTTCATAACCCATAACAGTGGCACTTTAAGAACCGAAATTGATTAGTTACTCACTACTCCAGAACGAGCACCATCTCGCTGGCCGTCTCGTAGACCTGGTGGAGATTGACCACTCGTGGACAGACCGCTGCCAGCTCCAGCACAGCGATCTCGTGAAGGATCTCCGTCCTGCAGTCCTGGCCCTTCCTCCTCTTCCTCATGTACTTCGCTGCATAGGTTTTCCCTGAGCTCTTCTCCACACACTTCCTCACCACAGCAAACTTTCCTCTGACGGAGAGAGAAAACCAGAGGAAGAACGCTTGTTAGCAGTTAGAATATTTCACATCGACCTCATATCGCGATTGCAATAAAATGTATGTGGATCATGATGATGATGATGATAAGCTCTGGACAGTTTTACTCAATATGGATAAATGTAAGCTGATCACACAGCAGAAATCAACATATGAGGACATGAACTTCACCTCCAGAGTGAACAGGGAGACCAGAATGGCAAAAACATTCTTATTATTATCAGCCTCTAATGTACTGCAAGATCAGCAGAACATCTTGAGCATAAACCACAGTGAAAGCAAGGTGGATCTGCTAAAGCATCGGTGTTGCTCATTTTAACAGATGTGTGCTCTGTTGGAAAACACAAACCCATGCAGGAATATGGAAAAGGCTTTGTGCATTCCATGTGCAACGTGCCGTCACATTCAGTCTGAAGCTTGGCAAATAATGCAATGGACAGATGAAGAAAATTACTCTTTTGTTTTAATTGGGTTGTATCCCTAAACCCAGACCTGTAAAGGAAACCATAATGGCTGGGCTCACCAGCTCATGTGAGAGTCACGGGTTCAGAAAAGGACGTTTTCCTTATTTCCATCCCTCATTCCTTCAAAAAGTGTGGAGATTAATGGGTAATTGGGAGAACAATGTCCTTGTCCAATAAAATCTGACTGTAAAGTTAAGCATCTCTGTAATGGGTTTCTTCACGACGGGAAGATTTGGTCATAAGATATGCAAACAAACCCCATCCAACACGTGACCCACGGAAAAGACAAGATGTTACAAGATGCTCTTTTTGTTCACATCAAGGTGCAGCAAAAGGATCAGTGACCAATTCAGAATCAACTATAGTATTTCATTAAAGAACTAGTTACGTCCTCAAGATACTTGAATATTTCAGCTGTTTTCTGTCCATAACTCAGTGGGGTCCAAAAGTTTCAGGCTTCAAAGTAAATTCTAAATTACTTAATTTAATGCACCCTTGCTAAACAAAAGTACCAATTTCTTTAAAGACAGACATATGGACAAATGGATGGATGGAAGGATGAACAGATGGATAGATGGATGGATTTACACATTGGATCAAAATCCAATATGGTGACAATAATGTCAATGATGTTTATATATCACTAAATTGGATTTTGGCATACAATATCAGCCAATAGCTGATTTAATGTAAAGTTTGTCCCTAGAACATAAGTTAACTGCCTAACTAATAGGTAGATGACAAGCAATGAAAAATGTAAATACGCCGTTGCAGCTAGTGTAGTGTAATATTTGAGCGAAGCATGCAGCTACACATGACAGTAAGAGGCTGTTGGTGACTGAGCTTCATGACTCAGAAGCCAGCGTTCATTAAATCCCAACGGCCTCGTAATCGCTCTGATTGAAACAGATTCAGAAACACTAAAGCAGCTTCCGCTCCTTCGAAAACCTAATAGGCTTTCACTGCCCTTGACTGCGCGGCTTTTGGTTAAACCATTCACTCAGGAGAAGAAACCGGTCTCTAAGCTTGAAAGAATTAAAGTTGACATTTATCATGATAAATATCAATATCTTCTGATATGAAATTTTTTTTTTCGTGACAACATTTTGCAGCGTGACCAGATGATTTACAAATGAAACGAACAATTTCCAGGTCACACTCTGCATGATGTGGTGCAGATGTTTTGTCAAATATGACTTCTATTATTGTATGGAATGCAGAAAGTGCCGTGTGGTTAACCCAAGACGAGGGCCTGCTGGAAGAACAGACTATAATTGGGATTCAGCGACTTTGGTGTCTTTCAGTCTCTCCGCAGCCATGTCAGCACATTTCCAGAGCCTCTGGACTCACAGACAACACCCGAGCGCAGTGGCTTTCATGTGTGCAGGTCTAGGCTTGACGGCAGGGTCACGGTTCATGTGAAAAGAGGCCATATCAAGAGCAGATGTTCGGTCTGAGTACAAAAGTTAATCAGGATTTCTGAGACTGTGAACATTGGCTGTTGTTTGTCAAAATAAGAGGGTTTTAAATGCATGTATGCTTCTCTAAATAAAACCAGACACTGGATTCAAAGTCAAAGACTATAAATGATGCTGTTGTATCAGAATATGCATTGTATTTCTGAGTGCACTGATGTTAGTCATATGCTTGCCCTATTACTGTTATTTTATCGCTATTGAGCCACTCAAAATTACTGCTAGAGAAATTCCTTCACCGCGACAGCCCCAGAGAAAGGACTTTTAAATTAGCCAAAAATATTAAACAATTTATATATATATACAAAAAATAAATCAAGCGAACCTAGGCCAGATGAGAAAAGGAACACAAAAGTAGCGCAATGCATTACTTTCCATAAAAAGTAACTAAGTACCGCAATTAGTTACTTTTTAGAGAGCAACACAATATAGCAAAGCATGAAAAGTAACTTTCCCCGACACTGATCACAACAATGTTTTTTGGTGCCTGACAATGCAAACGTTCAAAAATAGGTTTTTACGTGAAAGTTTTTTGAGAGCAACATGGTGCTCAATGGTGACAATATTGCGCACATGTATTATGTGTCCATGTAGTGTTTGTTTGTGACATCACCAACTACTGGCCTGGCATGCACAGAACAGAGTCATGTAAACGCACCCTAAGAGGACAGATGATACACCCAAAAACACTAGCTGCAAAGACTTAGGATCAGTAAACAGCTAGTTAAGGTTAATTTGACTTTGAACTTGGAAGTTTGGTATAATCTGTAGAGGAAGTGCACAACATGAGTGATTTGAGGTAAACCCCTTAATCCTCTGGAGTCTCTGAGCTTCTGTCTGCTAGAAGATGACGTCACGGATTCAGAACGAAAGTAAATCAGCATTACTTCCTCTAATGTACGATCAAGAGGCCTGCTCACAGATGACAATGACATCACATCACCAACTCACACATCCATCCACTGAATCAGATCACTATTGGGATACGATATAAATATATGCACTGCACGTTTGAGAGTGAAGCGCAGGACTGTTGCATGTGTGCATCTCATCCAGTGTTTGACTGACTCTGAGCAGCTTTGGTTATTTATTCTGAATCGAGTCGATCTGTGACACCGAAGAAAAGTATCATGATGCAAATGCAACATTTCCAACAGAACAAAAGCCACAAATATTTAATAACTCTAGAGAGAGAGCAGGTGATGAGCCTCTGACAGGAGCAAAAGCTCTTGAACGCAGGGAATGAAGACAACAGAGGACGATTAAGTCTCATCAGCGCACGCACATTCACAGAAGGGTGAAAGTCTGCTGGAGTCAAAGTGTTTGTTCAGGTGTAACCATCGCAAAAGTTACACGTTCTAAAACGAAAATGCACTAGTATCAATAACAAACTTGGCTTTCACACGACACGGTCATCACGCTACGGTCACCGCTCTGTTTCCAGAAGCACAGCAGATGCTTTTAGCACCATACCACTTGAATAACACGACGATGAGGTCATGGTGTCCCACTCGGCTGTTAGAGCCGGGATTCTCTGGCAAAGGGAGCGGAAAAGACTGGGCTTTTAAAAGAAATGTGATGGGAAATACAAAGGGAAGAAATATATAAAATCATCCGCTTTTACACCACACACACACACAAACACCGCTCAAAAATGAGCATGAGCTTAATGAAAAATAACAAGGATTCACAGAGCTCTGTACTGGAGCTGAACTCTGGATCAAAGTATGTGAGCAAGCAAACATTCAGAGCAATCACTTTTAAGCAAATCTTTTAATTTTGTTACTCGTGGCAGCTCGTTGCATTGTGATGATTTGTTTGTCTGTGATATGTATTACACATCACCAGATGACTTGAATCAGTAATCGGGGTGATTTTGTAGGCGAGTAAAACAGCATAAAAAATAAACAAATCACAAGCATAGATAAATATAATAGAATAAAGATAGAAATAAACAGTGCTTTATATTTTTCAGGTAAGTCTAACAGTATTCAGGTACATATTAGAGTGTACAAGAGAAAGATATGTTATTATGGACTCTTATTTTGTCCAGAAGCGATGGTTGAAATGCCTTGGTGGATTCATTTTTTATAAACATGCAGCTGTTCACTTTTGTTTGGACGCTCATTCTGACGGCACCCATTCACTGCAGAGCATCCATCACTGAGACACTGATGCAGTGGCACATTTCTACAAACCTGATGAAGAAATAAAATCATCTGTACATCTTGGATGACCTACGGGGCAAATTTTCATTTTTGGGTATAATATTCTTTTAAACTATAATTGAAAAACACCATGACGTGCATTTTATATAATTTGGGGTTTTAAATTACGTCTTTTCTTTTTAACACCAGCAGAACTGTAAATGGCAAGCTGCTGTTACCGGATCTGTGACACGGCATTAAAAAACTTGGCACTTACGTGCAAGAAGATAAAATGTCGCACAAATGTGTGAAAGATTACACTTCTCATTTTACATGGCACTCTTCCCATCAATACCTGATCTGCAGCGTGCAGAATGTGTTCCCATACACACATGGTGAAGACGTGTTGATCTAAAGCGTCCACACACAACGGTAGAGTACTGGTTCTGATCCCAAACATCTGAACATCACACAGCACTGCTGCGATTTCACCTCACACACTACTGAAGCTTAAAGCAATAGTTCATCTAAAAAATGAAAATAGTTTTAAAAGTGTCCTCCTCCTCAGATCATCCAAGATGTAGATTAATTTCTTCATCAGATTCTGAGAAATGTGTCACTGCATCAGTGTCTCATCAATGGATGCTCTGCAGTGGATGGGTGCCGTCAGAATGAGAGTCCAAAAGGCTTTACTAAGAAATATGAGTCCATAATCCATAATAACAACACTCCCTCCAGTGAAAAAGTCATCAGAATCCAGACACATATTTGTTTAGAGCTGTTTAAATGCTGCTTGATCTGTGCAGATTTCTCTCCTGATTCAGAACAGAACACTTTTTCACTGGAGGAAGTGTTATTATGGATTATAGACTCTATGTGTTTGAGTTTAAAACATCTTAATGCTGGATGTGTTTCATCTTTTGTCTTCTCCAGATGTTCACTGATGGACTGGAGTGCTGTGGATTATTGTGATGTTTTCATCAGCTGTTTGGACTCTCATTCTGACGGCACCCATTCAAGCAAGTGAGAAATTAATGGAACGACACATTTCTCCAAATCTGTTCTGTTGAAGAAATAGTCTTATATAATAATAGTCCAAAATAAAATGAAATTAAATACAATCATCCTATATGCATGTACAATAATTTGCTAAGATTTTTTTTACCATTTGTATCCACACCTGGTCATTATTTTCAAATCAATCCTTCGAAGTCACACAGTACTGAAATACTAATTCAAATAATCATTTGCGTGATGCATTTATCATTCATAACATTATAATTTTCTGTCTTTATATTTCATTTCCATTCCTTTCCATATCCTTTGTACATTATTTCCATTATAAAGCACAAAAAAATATCGGCACAAAACCTCAACCAAGATATTGGGCGTCCTTAACAATTTGATCCGCATTAAAATTTTGAGCCTACAAATAATGAAGCATGTGCAACTTATTCATATATATATATATATATATATGCTTTGCATTCAAAACAAATTGATGTTTGCATCATCCATCTAGTTTCAGCTGTGTTTGGGTCTAAATGATCATTTCTTCAGTGCAACATGTAACACAACTCACACACTGTCCTCGTGTAAGATTTGGGCTAACATGACTATAAATGCCAATATCAGGCTAATGTGATTCTCAGAATGAAAATCAGAATCATAACCCCTTGGCAGCCTCTGAAATCACTCGCTGGAGAATAAAACTGGCTCATCTCCAGACTCTCCACAAGCACAGCCATCAAAACAAAACCAGCAGGAGCAGCCAATCACCGAACCATTCCAGCTAACGCTTGAGAGACGTCTGAGAGACGCTGCACATGAACACCTCAGGTTTTTCTCTTGTTTCTCTGTACTCAGATGAAGGCTTGGAGTAAACATGCAAACTTTTATTGGGTGTTTCATTAAATTTGCAGACGAATGTATCTGAAAGCCATCTCAAAGACAGAGCAATGCCAAAACATACTTTAAAGCACTAATGCATGACTTAAAATATGAACTGTGCAATGCACGCAATAGATGCATGCAATATCCACAGCGATTTGAGAAAAGTCTGTTCATGTAGAAGAGATGGACATCAGAAAATGAGGCTGATTACAATATAGTTATGTTCATTAACAACTGAATCAGATTGCATTGCAAGTAAAGGGTTGTCATGCAATTGCATGCATTTTTACACACTCGTATCCAAAATAAATAACTAAATAAATCAGTATCTGAAAGCCATCTAAATGACAAAGCAATGCCAAATCACACTTTTAAGCAGTATAGGTGTTTAAAATACTCTGATGCAAGACTTCAAATAGTGAACTGAGTCCAGTGCAAGCAATATACATGCATTATCCATTTAAGAATGCAGATCCATATAAGAACACACAGGGACTCTAGAATGTAAACATTTTCAATGCACACACACACACACACACACACACACACACACACACACACACACACACACACACACATCTAAACTATAATACAAGTAGGATTTAGAATGCCAAAAATTTACTGAGCATGCCTTCGTGGTCTGACTTCAAAATCAGTACATTTAAATACAAACAAGAGGTTCAGAGTACATGCATCATGTATAAATATGCCATAACTGACACGAGCACAGGTAGACAGGTAAAGGTGCGCCTCACCTGCCCAGCTCTCTGCCGGGGATTACGTCATAGCGCTCGGTGAACGGCTCACTCCTGATGTCGGTCCGGATCTCGCGCAGCAAACCGGAGCGGTCCGGACCGGATTCACACCGGATTCGGCTTCTGGGCTCGGGACACTCAGGAATCATAACAGCTGTTATAAACGTCAACTGGTTTTATTGGTGACCGATACCCGTTTTTACCTGCAAGCCCAGTCCCACAGGTGATACTATCACGCTACCTCACTTAATAAAATAATTCCCCTCGCTGAATTTCCCCCCTTACGTTAACAATATAGAAGCGTGTCTAAAATATTAACTGTTAATACTTTCATCTTCGATTAAAACTCCTCCTGAGTGAACAAACGCTTGGGTTTATGACTGCTGCTCTCCTCGACTCTCTTCTTCTTCAGACCGAGTCAACGGAGAGCCAAGCTGCTCCTCAGACCTCTGTTGATTGACAGCGCTTTCCACCAATTACGATCAAGCATTCGCCGATGGGCGGGAGGAGGTGGACCCTCTAGTGACTTTTGACCAATAAGAGGTGAACAATTAATTAATTAATAAATAATTATGTTACATATATATATATATATATATATATATATATATATATATATATATATATATATAAACACTGATCCGGAGTTTTATTTTGAGAGGACAATGAAATCATAGTAATGTTCACGAGAACTGTAGACATTCAGAGACTCTCATAAACATTCACCTACTGTAGGTTATGAGGACGTGCTAAATGACTCCTTATTTTTTTTAATAATATTACAATATATATATATATATATATAATTACATGAATAATTTTCCATTTTCCAGTGATAGGCTACCTATTATTATTGTTGTTGTTATTGCTTTGCTCTTATTCTGGGCATATTTCAATATTTTTCTCTCGTTATGTTTAACAGTCACACTCATATTGAAGAGATTCTTGTGCTGCTCTCTAGTGTTTGAGCTGTGTAAGGATGAGAAATAACTTGTGTATACGTGTGTGAATCAACATAACAAACAACCCAATAGAAAGTGATTGTTTATTGACATTTATGTACAAGTATTAGGGAAAAAGCGAAGTCTAGTCACTTCAGAAAATTAGGCTGATGTAGAGTAATTGTGTTCATAATTATATCAACATTAGTATTTTTCCCCCATAAGTATAACATTATCGGTTTGTTTTTGCAAGTAAATTGTTTTAATATGCAATTAAATTTTTCCACATTATCTTGAACTCAGCTGAACAGAGTACAGCAAATTGTCACAAGTTCTGTCAGGGATAAATAAAATAAGTTTAAGTTTAATTTTAATACACAGAAGTCGTGGCCTAATGGTTAGAGAGTCGGACTCGCAGTGGAAGGGTTGTGAGTTCGAGTCTCAGGCCGGCAGGAATTGTGGGTGGGGGGAGTGCATGTACAGCTCTCTCTCCACCTTCAATACCACGACTTAGGAGCCCTTGAGCAAGGCATCGAACCCCCAACTGCTCCCCGGGCGCCGCAGCATAAATGATGAACACTGCTCCGGGTATGTGTTCACAGTGTGTGTGTGTGTGTGTGTGTGTGTGTGTGTGTGTGTGTGTGCGCACTTTGGATGAGTTAAATGCAGAGCATGAATTCTGAGTATGGGTCACCATACTTGGCTGAATGTCATGTCACTTTCACAGATTCGAAATGGAAGATGTGCATCAGTAAATTAAATAAATCAGTAAAAATATTTATTTTACTTAATAAAGATATACCTGCAATATACAAGGTCGATGTGGGGTCTGAAATGTGTTATCCGTGGCAATGCCCACAACTTCACACCAAAATATATTATACCATGTAGGGTGATCATACAGAATGTCCTTTTTTTCCTCCTTGACTTCTAAATTGCCTGAAATGTCTGTTTTGGCTTTCTTTTTCTATTGTTTTCATACTTACTGAAGCCAGTGACTGTAAAAGTTGTTTGACCAATAGCGTTAAGGCATTGTGTGGATCAACCGATCATGTTGTGTGTGCGAGAAGGTGGGGTCTACAGACTGTCCAGGGCAATGTAAATACACATACACATAATCTAACAGGACTTTAAAAGACTGCCAATAGGAAAACAATCCAAAACCCAGACGTTTTAGACAATTAAGAAAAATCCATTCAGGACAAAAAAAAAGAGGACTTGTCTGAATCTGGGAATGAATCCAATGGCATGCCTTTGCGGTCTCATTATTAAATGCAGCTCACCGCTGAGCCCTAAAAAAAGCTTTGGCTTTAAGAAGCATTGTTTAAACAGTTAGAGAGACATTTCTAACGTAGCCACGTGGACGCTGCTGGCAGAAAGTCCTGATGAGCTTAGTGTTAGTGTCACTAATTTGGTTACGCAATGAAGTGGTTTACATCACTATTAAGTGAGCCTCCATGTGTGCTTGAGCACATATTATTGAGAGAAAGGTGACAAACTTTGCTCCACAAACAGAATCAGTTTTTAACGACACCATCGACAGTATTTGAGACATGTGATTAAATCAGGCAAACAGTCCTGTTAACTAAAAATCGCCTTCACTGTTCTACTCAAGAAGAAGAAAAAAACTAGTTTTGGTCAGGGGCCATGTTCAGAATAGTGTACTAGCATACTACTCCTATATATGCAGTAGCCATAACATGCACATTATGAATGCTATCTGTAAGCATACAATACCTAGATAATGTTTACATTCACCACAGTGCACATTACATATCTAGAGTACTGTATGCCGTAATGCAATAATTTAATACCAATGTAATATCAGCCTGATCATTCACACATTACAAATGCAAATTGCTGATATGAAAAGTGGGAGATATTCTTTATAATTAAACATGCATTTTAATGAGGTCATGTGACAACTACATTGCATACTGCACTTGGAAGTGTTTATTTGTTGCATATGTTTTGCATACTACAGAACTTGAAAACAATACTGGCAGTATGAAGTACAGTATACACTGTGCAGTATTCAGTGAGCAATATGTTAGTATTCCATTTCAAACATAGCCAGTCATTAAAAAAAAAGTTACCACATTTAAAGGGGATAACCAATCAGAAGGAAGATGTACTGATGCACAACCAATAGAATGATGACAAGGACAAATGTATTAGATGCAATACGCTGGAGCTAATTTTTCACTATTGCATACATGTTGGATCCCACACTCCAACAAAGTACTATACAAATATACAACTATACATACATACATACATAATGTATATATGTCTATATGTTCTTGTGTTGTAGTACAGAAGCATGCTTTTTTGTCATTTTAAACAATTTTCATATATATGTAGTTTAAAAATCTCTAAAAAGTCTCTTGTGGACTGAGTTACTGAAAATGTTTTGCAGTAAAAAAAAATTAACAAAATCAAGTCTCACTTCTTCACTCCAGTCCAAAAGTGCTGGTCTCCTCCACAGCGGTGAGGAGTTTCTCATACAGCACAGGGCTCGACGGATAGGGAGGCAGATCCAGACGGTTGAAGCATGTGTGCGCCCTGCAGCGGACGAATACAGGGGTCAGAGGTCAGGAGGAGACTTCTATCATGACCTCAGACTAAATAAGTGAGACGAACTCTACACTTCTGTGTGCTGCTTTGCTGTAAAGCACAAGTTTCCCCAGAAGAGCATGTGAAATTCTGTATCTGCGTGAGGCATCTGTATCATTTCCATCACATTGGCCTTATTTAGCTCTGGATACACAATTACAAACTCTTGACAGAGAAATATGAGCCTGTACTTCAGTGCTGACGGCCCCAGGCTTTGATCCGCAGACCCTTCTGTTTGCCAGATGAACAGGATGAGATGATTTTCAAGGTGAAACATTGGATGCATATTGAGATTTTGAGTCTAACTGTTGGTTTCAGGATGGGTCATCTCGGGCAGCTTTATTTACAGTAAGTTCCTTTGCTGTTGTGATTGAATTACACAGTGTGGAAGAACCACGGTATGTAAACAAAAGAGTATTTGAACAAGCTTATAGTCAACCACACAAAGAATCTGCTTGGGCGACGTGGTCCTAAATACATTCATTATTTCTCTGTATTTCAGTCTGTGTTTTTCATTTCACATCTCACATTTGTTTTGACTATCAAATATAAATGGAAATGTAAGGATCTTAAAGCACTGCTTCAATCTCATGATTGTTATTTTTATAACATTAGACATCATATTCATTCTATGAAATATAAACCATTAGGAATATGAAATGAATGTGTAGAGAAAATCATTTGTTTTTCAGATCCTGAGCCTTTCTGTGTAGCATCTCTAATCAAGCACATATGCAAGTCATCTATATGGTAATGTGCTCCAACAAAACAAAAACAAACTTTCAGCAATATATGCACATTTAATATATCCTCTCTAGTGTAAACACACCAAACATATTCATAGCATTACACTTTTGTCTCCAGAATGAGAATTTTCCCTCCTCTTATAGCATCTTTTATAGACTAGCATTAGCAACTAGCAATTCATGTTTTTTGATAGTATGACGAGCGTCCCGATTCCACATCAGCGTCGCCCTGGTAATTCACGAGGAGCACCGGATCGAGGCTCATCACGGGCTGATCACCCGCACCTGCCGCTCATAAGCCGGGCCTCATATAAACAGCACACAGGAAAAGAGTGAGAAGCCTCTCCACGAGCTAGCACACTGACTCTCCTCTTTCTGCCTTCCAGAAAGCAGCCTGTGACCGGAAGACTTTGCCACGAACACTCCACTGACTTACCTGCACCTGGACCAGAGTGAGAGCACCTTTGCAAGCCAAATCACCGTCATCATCCCCGCAACCCTTCACTTTATAATAAAATCCACCCTCCGGGGCTTTACACTTGAGTTTGCTCCTACGTATTCCTTCCACCCCGCCACACTGGTGGAGAATGCGGGCATAACTGTGGAAGGAATACAAATCTGCGATTTCCCCAGCGACTCACACTCCTTGTTTTTTTGTGTGTGTTTTTCTCTGCCAGGTGGCCGCTGCTCCCCGAACCTCCAGAATGGAAGAAATCCTCCAGTGACTAACGGAGGTCAGCATCCGCCAGCAATAGATTACGGAACACCTAGCCGCTCGAGTAGAACAGACCGAGAGGGAACTCGGCGAGCTGTGGCGGCGCCCGCTCGACGCATTCCACTGCCCGACCCACGAACGAAAGTGTCCCAGCTACTGCCCAAGATGACCGCTGATGACGATATAGAGGCCTTTCTCCAAATGTTCGAAAACACAGCCGCCCAGGAGGGCTGGGAGAGCGATGGCTGGGCGCGGTTAGTCGCCCCTCTCCTCACCGGCGAAGCTCAGCAGGCCTTCAGATTCCCCCGGGCCCTTCCCCGGACTCACCGGCAAGCAGTTGCAATGCGGAATCCTACCACAATAACCGAGCTCGTCGAGGCGGTGGAACTGGCGGATGCTGCCCAACAACGGGACACCAGGGAGCAGTCGTTTCCCCGGAGGGTGGTCCAGGAGCAGCACACGCCGGAGGGCACCCTGCGACCAGTAGCTAGGCTGGCGGCTCCCTCCCCGAAGGACGAACCGATGCCCACCGCGGACCTTGCATCTCCTGCGCGGACGTGGTTGGCGGGCTGTATCGTACACCGCGACCTGCCCAAGGGGGCGCCAGAACCGGAGGTGAAAATCAATGGCCATCCAGTCCAAGCCCTCCTTGACTCCGGCAGCGCGGTCAGCTTGGTGCAATCTCGCATCCTCACGCCACACGGAGAAACCAAGGCTACCTGCCCCATCACCTGCGTGCACGGAGACACCCGCCATGTCCCGACCCGGAGAGTGACGATCTCCACTTTCCCGGGCGCCTTGCCCCTTGAAGTGGGCATGCTGAAGGATCTGCCCGTCCCCCTCCTTCTTGGCCGAGACTGGCCGGGGTTCGACCGCCTCCTTGCCGCCACCGTACAGCCTGCCACCACGAAGGGGAGCCGCCCACAGAAAAGGCCAGCAAGAGGAACCCGTCAGCAGCCGGCCCTACTGGCCACGGACAGCAGGAGAGATGGTTAGTCCCCGGTTGTGGAAACTAACCTCTACCATGATCTGTTCTAACAGGTGAATGGGGGAGGTTCATTTGCCCAAGAACAACGCGAGGATGATCGTCTCAAGCATTGCTGGTCCCAAGTGCGCATGGTGGACGGAAAGGAACTAAAACCGGGGCCCCATCCTCTCCCGCACTTCATCGTCCAAAATGGCCTACTGTACTGTGTCGCACAGCGAAGGGGGGAGGATAAAACTTTGTTAGTGGTACCCCGGACAAAGACGGAAACGGTGCTAGAGTTGGCTTACTTGCACCCCCTGGCGGGCCACCTGGGGCCCGAGAATACCACTCACCGGGTTAGGGATCGCTTCCATTGGCCCGGGCTGGAAACAGAAGTCAAACGTTTCTGCCAGGCTTGCCCAATCTGCCAGAAGACATCCCCACGGAAACCTCCCCCCAGCCCGCTGATTCCACTGCCCATTATTGGGGTGCCCTTCGAGCGCATCGGGATGGACCTCGTAGGGCCGTTGCCTAAGTCTGCCCGCGGCCACGATTACATGATTGTGGACTATGCCACCCGGTACCCCGAAGCCGTGCCCCTCCATAAGGCTACTGCCAAGACCATCGCCCGCGAGCTCTTCCTGCTCTTCAGCCGGGTGGGCATCCCTGCGGAGATACTGATCGACCAGGGGACCCCCTTCATGTCCCGGCTAATGGCTGACCTGTGCAAACTCCTCCAGGTAAAGCAGCTAAAAACCTCTTTTTACCACCCCCAGACTGCCGGCCTTGTGGAACGGTTCAACCAAACCCTCAAGCAAATGCTACGGTGGGTCGTGGCCGAAGACAGCCGCGACTGGGACCTCATGCTCCCCTACGTGTTGTTCGTCATTCGAGAGGTCCCTCAGTTGTCCACGGGCTTCACCCCCTTCGAGTTGCTGTTCGGGAGCCAGCCTCGGGGACTGCTAGATTTCGCAAGGGAACTGTGGGAGCAACAGCCGGCCCCCCACCGCTTCGTCATTGAACATGTGAAGGCGATGAGGGAAAGAATCAACCGGGTCATGCCATTAGTCCGGGAACACCAGCCTGGAGACCGGGTAATGGTCCTCATCCCCAACTCCGCCTGCAAGTTGCTGGCCAGCTGGCAGGGCCCATACACCGTCGCTGAAAAAGTCGGGCCCGTCACCTACCGAGTCCGCCAGCTGGGGCGGCGGAAACCAGACCAGATCTACCACATTAACTTACTCAAAAAGTGGGTCGGGACAAGAGACCAGCTAGCGGCCCTCGCCACCAGGGACCCGGTCATAGTGGATGTCAACCCGGAACTGTCCGCGACCCAAAAGACAGAGCTGCAACACCTGGTCGGTCAGTTCCCAGATGTGTTCTCGTCAGCCCCCGGGCGGACCCACATGATCCAACATGAGATCCACACCCCAGCCGGAGTCATCGTCCGGCAACGGCCCTACCGTGTCCCAGAGGCTCGTCGGCAGGCTATTGAAGAGAAAATTCAACAAATGCTAAAGTTAGGGTTAATTGAGCCATCGAACAGCCCTTGGTCCAGCCCTATCGTCATGGTCCCCAAGCCCGACGGCACCCTCCACTTCTGCAATGACTTCCGCCGCCTCAGGTGGATGAACTTCTCGATCGCCTGGGAAGGGCCCGCTATATTTCCACCCTGGACCTCACCAAGGGATACTGGCAAGTTCCCCTATCTGAAGCCGCCAAGCCCAAGACCGCCTTCAGTACCCCTGGTGGGCACTGGCAATACCGGACCTTCCCGTTCGGCCTACACGGGGCCCCAGCCACGTTCCAACGTATGATGGACATCTTACTGCGGCCTCACCAGGCCTACGCTGCGGCATACCTGGATGACGTGGTCATCCTCTCCGAGCGCTGGGAAGACCACCTGGACTCACTGCCAACCCCCGGAAGTGCCACCTGGGCTTGACAAAGGCGAAGTACCTGGGTTTCCAAGTCGGACGGGGACTCATCCGACCACAGGAGAAGAAGGTCGAGGCGATATGGTCTGCACCCAAACCCAGCACAAAAGACCCAGGTACGAGCATTTTTGGGGTTAATAATAATAATACATTTTATTTATATTGCACTTTACACATGAAGAACACATCTAAAAGTGCTACAGGTGCACAGATAAAATAACTGAACATAAAAACAGTCAAAAACAGCATTAAAACAGAATTATATTAAGAAAATGCAATACAAAATAAGTGAGTCTTTAAATTATTTTTAAAAACCTCAATAGATTGTGGCGTCCTTAGTTGGTTGGAGAGGGTATTCCACAGTCGAGGTGCAGCCACCTGGAAGGCCCTATCTCCCATAGTGCGGAGTTTGGACTTGGGGACCTGGAGTTGGTGGCTATCAGAGGAACGGAGATGTCAGGTTGGGTTTTGCCTATTGATGAGGTCTTGGAGGTACACTGGTGCGCTACCGTAGACACACTGATAGGTCAGGAGACATATATTGTACTCAATCCTGAACCTAACAGGAAGCCAGTGAAGTTTATGGAGGATGGGTGTGATGTGCTCAGATTTACGCACCCTCATCAGAACCCTGGCAGCACAGTTCTGAATGTACTGCAGTCTCTGCAGGCTCCTGCCAGGGATCCCGATGAGGATTGCATTGCAGTAGTCGAGCCTGGAGGAGACAAAGGCATGAACCAGCTTCTCTGAATCAGAAAAGGAGAGGGAGGGGCGGAGTTTGGAGATGTTCTGGAGATGAAAGAATGCAGTCTTACAGATATGTTGGATGTGGGTGTTAAATGATAGGTGGGGGTCAAACCGAACCCCCAGGTTTGTTATAGAGGATGTGAGAGAAATGTCATGGCCAGCAAATGAGTAAATGGTCAGGGTGGAGGATCGGAGTTGGTGTGGGGTCCCAATGAGGAGACCTTCAGTTTTGGAGCTGTTTAACTGAAGGACGTTGTCAGTCATCCATGATTTTGTCTCCTCCAGGCAAGCAGTTAGAGTGGGGAGTGATGATGTAGGGGATGTGGGGTCCAACCTGACATAGGGCTGAGTATCATCAGCATAGCAGTGGAAGGCAACTCCATGCTTTCTTATGATGTGGCCCAGGGGAAGCATATAAATGGAGAAAAGGGTGGGGCCGAGGACCGAACCCTGAGGCACTCCACATGTGACTGTGTGGGGCCTCGACCTGGCTCCCCCCAGGGCCACATACTCAACTCTATCAGTCAGGTAGGACTGAAACCACTGAAATGCTATGTGTGAAATGCCAATGAAGTGTTGCAGACGGTGGAGGAGGATGGCGTTGTCAACAGTGTCGAAGGCGGCTGAGAGGTCCAAGAGCAGGAGAAGGGATGGAGAGCCCTGGTCAGCGGCCACAAGCAGATCGTTTGTGACCTGCCCATAGTACAGGCTGTCTCTGTACTATGGGCGGAGCGGAAACCAGACTGGAATTTTTCATAGAGACTGTGTGAGTGAAGGTGATTGTGGATTTGGGTGGCAATTACTTTTTCAATGACTTTGGAGAGAAATGGGAGGTTAGAAATAGGCCGGTAATTTAATAAAACATCAGGATCGAGGGAGGGTTTCTTAAGCCGAGGGTTGATAAGTGCAGTTTTCAGAGAGATTGGAAAATGGCCAGATTGCAGGGAAGAGTTTATAATGGTGGTGATGAGAGGGCTTAGGAAAGTCATATTTGATTTGATCAGAGCAGTGGGAAAGGGGTCCAGTGAGCACGTTGAGGGTCTCATACTGTGTATGAGAGTCTCAACCTGTCTGTGTGTGGGGAGAATGATATGAGAGAATGTTGGTGCTGAGGTTGAGGGGATGGATGGAATGACATTGCTGGGTGTTAGGTTAGAACGGATGGTAGTTATTTTTGTGGTGAAAGAATCAAGGAATTTATTGCACTGATCATCTGTACTGTTATTTTGCCTCAGGGTTGGTGGACTGAGAAGATGATTTATTGTTTTAAAGAGCTGTTTTGAATTTCCTGGGTTATTGTTAATGATGTTGGAATAGTATTGTGATCGTGCCTGACTGAGTAATTTGGAATATGATCTTTGGTGCTCTCTATAAGCAGATTTATGGACAGTCAGCCCTGAGGCAACATAGCGCCTCTCAAGGACCCTCCCAGCCGCCTTCTGTCTACACAGCGCACCAGTGTACCATGGGGCAGAGCGTGTAAAGTTTACAGTTCGTGTCTTGAGGGGCGCATGGGCATCAAGTATCTCTTGCAGTCCGGTATTGTAATGATCAACAAGTGCGTCAGGAGAAGAGTGATGGGCGGATATGGCCAGATTTTGTAGGTCGTAAGACAGGTGTTCAGGGTTAATTTCTTTTGTTTTGCGACAGCAGATTTTGTGTTTAGGCTTGTTGAGTGAGGTCAGGAATGAAAAGTCTAATGATATGGCATTATGATCAGATAGGCCTAAATCATGTACATGAACATTGTTAACAGGAAAATTTGTTATAATGAGGTCCAGTATGTGCCCTTTTGTATGGGTAGGGACTGTCACGAGTTGTCTGAGATTGAGTGTATCAAGAAGTTGTAATAATTCTGTAGTATAATGACTAGTGGGAGAATTAACATGGATATTAAAGTCTCCAAGAATTGCCACATTGTTTGATGTGGTGCACACTGACATGAGTAGCTCAGTTAATTCTGAAATGAAACGTGGGTGTGGTTTAGGTGGCCAGTATATGATGATGGTTGTAAGTGGGATGGGTTTTTCGCATGTAAAAGCCAAGCATTCAAATGATGATAGCTTTGGCAATGTCACAGAGGAAAGGTGCAAATCAGAGCGATGAATAACCGCCAAACCCCCTCCACGTCCAGTATCCCTGGCTTTTTCCAGATATGTATAGCCAGAAGGACATGCTTCATTAAGTGCAGAATACACTTCTGATTTGTGCCAGGTCTCAGTGAGGCACATAAAATCAATCTTCTGATCAAAAATATAGTTGTGGATAAAGGATGACTTATTGGTAAGTGATTGGCAGTTTAACAGTTCCATTTTAATCACTGAAGATGGAGTCCACTTTACCAGAGAGCACAGCACAGTATGGTCCACTCCGCGTTTCCCCGGGCGTGCAGTGAGTGGTTCCTCCAGCAGGGGGCCTGAGTGTGGCCGGTTATCATTTTTTTTAGACCTGAACCATGAGAGCTCTGATGACGCATCCGATGACATCGTTGGCACGCGCCACCAGCAGCTGTCCACAGGCTTGGAATTGAGCCCTCGGGGATGCTCTGGGGGTAAACAAAACGCCGCTGTGACCCTCTATGGACGTAGCGGGGTCGGCGAAGAATGCCCAATTGCTTGAGAGCAAAGATGTTTGATGGGGCGGAGCAAGTGTTAAGTTCCAAGAGTTGGTTCGGCAGGTACCGGAGCATGGTGGATGGAAGAAGCGCTGTAATGCTACAGTTAGCAGTAATCCATGGATCCAGCAAACGTGGATGAATGATGACTATGCACACCAGGACAAGCGGCAGTGCCCGCAGCAACCCAGGGGACAAGCGTGGCACGCGTTGGAGGTGAGGGGAGCCCACGCGGACTACAGAAGACCTGGTTAAAGGACAGCATCTGGTAGCAGCAACCGGTTAGCCTAGCCACGGACCAATGCAGCTCACTGGGCGAGAAAGCCCCAGCCAGCTACTACACTGTGAACCGTCCAAGGGTCCACACCCTTCCAACATCCAAACAAAGCTCAATATCTGCCACCAGCAGAGCAGACACACAGAACAGTCACAGCAGTCCAGCAGGCTGAGAAGCGGCGAACACACGATGCCAGCGTCCTCTCCAGCCAGCCTATTTCCCGTAGCTGATTCTTTTTGGGTTGGCAGGATACTACCGCTGTTTCATCCCTAACTTCTCCTCCTTAGCCGGCCCCCCTGACAGACCTGATCAGGAAGGGGCAGATACATTGGATACATTTTTCTACTTAAACTAGCATAAAGCTTTCCCTCTTTATGAATTAGCCTTCCTCAAGTACTAAAAAGTCATCAAGAGTTTTATAAAGCTGTGTTTAGCATTACTATGGGATATACAGTATGTGATTCTGCAGGCAGAAAGTGTGTTATTTCTTGCAGTATACTTTGGTAGAGAGGTAATCTTTCCCCACTTTTAAATGCAGAAGCGTCGCAGGCCGTTGCTCCCACGGAGTGCTGCGAAGCCCTCGAAGGGGACACTGGACGTTCCCGTCACGAACTGCAGCAGACGCAACCTCTGTTCATTATTGAAGCGCTCCACCGCATCCCAGAAACAGCGAATCAACAGCAATTCACATCACCGGTAGCTTCTGTTGGGTTAGATTTTCATCTGAAGTAGGAACTGATTAAGTGTTCTTATAATCATTCCCAGTTGATCCCAGCATTTCCAGTAGAAGTTACAATGTGACCCTGCAGTACAAAAGCAGCCATAAGCAGCACAGGTGTATTTGTATTTTTATAGACAACAATACATTGTTTTTGGTCAAAAAAAAATTTAATGTCAAAAATCATTAGGATATTAAGTAAAGATCATGTTCCATGAAAATATTCTGTACATATATACAGAATGCATTGCTAAATACAGTACTTCATTTGGACAACTTTAAAATTTATTTTCTCAAAATTGAGATTTGTGGTCCAAGGTCATATATAAGAACTATGAAGATGTTCCTCTGGTGTAAAAGCCGCTCTTGTTTAATTGGTTCAGGTATGTTTTATTGGAACTAGAGCTGAACTCTGCAGAAAATTTGCCCTTTGGGAGCAAGAAACAAGCTTATTTAAATTAGCCAAGTTTGAGAAGAAAAGAGAATGTATCCCACTAAAAAGAGGCCCTTCAGGTGTCTCTATCCGAATGTGCGTAGACTGTACAAGAAAAGTCAACAGAAGACTCCAGAGACTCAACTGAGGTTATCTCGACACCGTGAAACCATAACACTACAGGGTTCTATTAAATTCTGCAGGGTTCCCCCGTCATGCTTTTAATGTCAACAGCTCCGTTCTAAATGATGAACTGCAATCTGAACAGATGGGATACTTGTTTTGGCATTAGCTGTGGGATAAAATCCTGCTGACTCTTCATAGTAATTCACAGCAGAAGACCTGAAAGAAAAGTGAGACCACTTCACGTGGAACAAATGCTTAACCCGAGCAATAAAGCTTTTACTCACTAATGAAGACCATGTGAGCACTTTCTCCAGTATTTAAACATCTATGGATAGCTTTTTGAACAAAATTGACAATATTACCCACTGTTGACAGAGCAACTGCCAAGAATTTTTAAAGACAACGCAAGCATCCGCTGACCTCCTCTATATTCTGTGTTGGATCTCCAGTCATTCAGATCGATCTCAGCCGTCCCTGCGATGACCAACTCCAGCTCACGAGCATCAAACACTGAAACCAGCCGGTAGTCTACGACCTGCATCATAAAGGAACAGTTTATACAGTATATCACATTCAAATCATATGAACTAACTTTCAGTGAAACTACCATTCAAGCTAGCGTACCTCATAGAAACCTCTTACAAGAGCTTCGGTCTGCTGCATGACCCCCCTCTCCACCCTCCATCTAGCCATTCAATCAATGTATTCCTTCTTGTTCTTCTTCTTCACTTGTGTATTAGAGCCTCCCGACTTCAGTTCCCTCTCTATGACCTGGCAAAAGATGCAAAAAGTTTCAAGCATTGGTACAAACCTTTGTTGCAGCAGAAGTAATGTTTACAAGTATTAGTGACATGCCACCTATAACGCATGGATCCATCCTGAGCCACCATTTAGTTGTGTGTAATTCTTCTGAAGTTAAAATTTTATCCAATATTTGTTTGAGTAAGTCAGGGGTGTCCAAACCTGCTTCTAGTGGGTTATCGTTCTAGTGATCGTGAAGAGCTTGATTAGCTGGATCAGGTGTGTTTGATTAGGTTAGGAGCTAAACTGTGCAGAACTGTGGCCCACCAGGAACTGAGTTGGAGTCCAATTCATTAAGAGGTTGAGTGTAAACCAATGTTTCTCATCGCTGGTCCTGGAGTCCCCACTCTGGTTGGGTTTGTACTGGGATCGACAAGCATTGGTGTAAACAGTGTGACTTGGTTTGCATTGGTGACCCCGACATGCCCACTTTTATAACTTTTAGTACAATGTGGTTTTAGTACAACCTAATACAAAACTGGTAACCAGGTTTGGCTTGCTATACGTAATGTAGATGCCTGAGCAGGAGACTCAATTTTCTTCAGCCCTGATCATAGATCATTATCATTGCTGGTATTTTGGTAAGACACTATGTATGAAACGATTAGATGAACTATTAAAGACAATTGTCAAAATACTTTTGTTGGTGAATATTCCTGTAGTAGCGTGCAATAATGTGGTTTGACCAGTGTGGCGCTGTAGCACAAGATGGTTATCCAGCCTTCCTTGATGTAATCCAATAGAAGTAGAAATGCTTATGAGACGTTCAAATTAACCTCAACCAGTAGAGTGTGGGAATGTTTTATAAACAAAAAATTAAAATTCTGTTATGTGTAAAGGCCCAATATACTGATGCTCAACCTCTTTTCCTAATCCTCAGCTAGGAATAAAAAAAAGTTTTGTGTTTGTGAATTTCCAAACATTACTGAAATTCTGACTACTGACTACTATTTAGATGAATATGTAAATATATGCGGTGCGCTTTCCTCTCAGTAACAAAATGAACACAACAAAAATGACAGCATGGGAAAACAGTAGTTAAGAAAGCATCTGATCATAGCAATGTGGATACGTCTGAACCAGCTCTGCATTCAACACATTTATTTATATAGCTCTTTATATAATAGATTGCTTTGAAGCAAGCAGCATTACAGTATTAAATATGAAAAAAAACAGTGTTGATGTTGCTTTCAGTTTGATATTCTACTATAAAGTAGCTCTACTTGTATAGAATATGTATAACATTGCAAAAGCGGAATAATTGAACAAAGCATACTGATTAATTGGCGAAATAGTTAATGATTAGTTGATTAATCATTCTAATAATCAGTAGATTAACCGATTATCAAAAAAATAATTTGTTGCAGCTCCATTAAACATATGAAAACCTTTCTGAAAGTGCTTCAAAAACAGACTGAATCATCTAGCACCTGTCCGAAGACCTCCTTGTTGACTGTAAATGTCAGATCCAGGATATCATGATATCGTTGTCCTTCATCCACTGTAAGCTCCGGTGGAACTCCAAGGTATTCCAAATCACTCAGATCTGTCACTCTACGGACCACACAATACAGATATCCAATTAAAATCCATCATTCGAAACTCACTTTATGGTGTCAAAGGAGCTTTGAGACTCACAGTCTGAGCAGGGCCTTGTAGAACGGTGGATCAGAGCCAGACCCAAAATACGGCCACTGAAGCGGAACCTGTGAGAGTCCAGCAAAACATTTATCCATGTCATAATGTTCTGTTGTAATATAATACATATCCTGTCTTTGAACCAAAATTGAGGCTTTTTAAACGTTCTACCTTCTGGAAAGGGCTTGAGAGTCAGACAGTGTGACTTGGGACGACTTTTAAATTCAATTAAACGTTGTGGATCTCAACACTGGCATTCACCAGACGTGTCCTCAGCTTGGATGAAGTTCGAGGCAAACGTTGAGAATTTGTCTTTGTGTTTAGTTTCTTAACATTATAATTTACTCAACAAGAGGGTTATTTTCCCGGTCGGTCAAAATCCCAAAATAAGAGACAAAACAAAGACGTAGCGTGACCGCTTCTGACCAGAAGGCATGCGATTCCTCAACCACATGCCACATCAACCGGAGGACTACAAAGCTGAACATCAAACACATTCCAAGTCTAAGCAGCAATAATTGGGGATAAAGAAAGATACAGTCGTGAGGTAAAAAACAGAAGATCTCTCACCATTCCAGATGGTTCTCTACAAATGCAGACATGGGGCTGATCTGTACAGTATACGTGTCGTTGGCCGAGTACTCAAACAGACCGTAGTAGGGGTTAAACAGCTCCTGAGACAACAGGAAGAAGAACTCCCGCGATGGACTGCTGTAATCCAAACTATAGGGAACATGAACACAATATTGTAGATCAGTTGAGATCCAAGTTCTGGTTTCTATGTCTGTTAATAGCATGCATGTGATTGAAAACACAGTTGACTGACCCCTCCTCTCCTACAAAGGCGATGAAGAGCTTGTTTCTCTGGAGCTCTTTGCGTGAGTAGGCCATTACTTGATTAAAGGTGCTTTCCAGTAGATGTTCCCTTCTAATGATGAGCGTTAACAGCAACACAAAAAAAACCCAATCAAAATCAATGTGATATCTATCCATCCATCTATCTATCTGTCTGACACACTTACTGGATTCTTCCTGGTCCCTGGCCATAGCCTTTGGCCTCCAGCTTCCTGTAAAAATTGCGAAGCTTTGCCTCGAAGTCTCTGCGGTACGGAGCAGGTGCTCTGGCCCTCTGCAAGCCTGTCAAAATATATAATACACAATGGTGTATAGTTGAACATTTCCTTATTTGAAAATGTCATACAATGTATTCAAATGAAACAAAAGTGGGCAAGAAGCCAAAGAAAAGATACATTTAATACATTTCTGGGGGCCTCAGTGTGAAACAACGAAGCAAATGGAGCAGGGATGTCAGCACCATGCTGTGAAATAATTTGACATATACTCTGAGTTTCTCATCAAACAGAAATGCACCCAACTGGCTCATTAAGCTGCGCTAGCACATTCTGTGCAGCCCAACGGGACGTCCGCCATGAAATGAAGTCACTTTAACTCGTGTCTCGCTGGCGTGTGAGTGTATGTGATCATCTCAGCTCAGAAAGAACCACCCTGACACGAGGAATGACCTGTGATTTGTGTAAACACGAGGAAAGTGGTAGACTGGCCAGATTTGTAACCGCAAACACACAAAAGAACTGATGCGGGGAATGATTGCTCTCGTGGTTAGGGAAAAGCCTTTGCTGGGTTTGTGCAAGAGTGTTACACACAAGAGACCAGCTCGTGTTTCCACAGACACTTAAAGAGGGTTTAAAAAAGGCCAGTATGTCTGTGGATGCCTGTTACTGAGCTAGAGAAAATGGTTTATAAGATTGAGTAAAAACAGTTAGATTGAGTCTTTAGCGTTTGAAACAGTTGTCAATGTGTAGCTTTTAATCCATGTCTTTTAGCTTTGCTTTTTGCTTGTGTTATTCGAAAAGTTGACAAAAAATAACTTTTAGTACATCTATACTCTTTCTCTTTGGTGAAAACAGAACAGAAATACTGATTCCTCATCTTGAATTCACAGGCATTTTTTTGTCGGCTGCAGATCTAGAACTAGCAGTAGTTTCAAAGCTAAATTAGGGCTATCATTTTTGTCCATCTACTGTATATGAGCCTAAACAATCCCAATGATGAAAGTCTTGCGTTTGAACAGTAATATGATCATACCCGGTGAACTCTGAGGCGAGGATCCAGGAGAGCAGCGCGGAGAGAAACTGAGGCCGGGGTGGAAAAGTGAGAGGGAATATACGACATGATCTCCTCATCAAACAGACTGAAGGACAGAGAGGCTCTTAAATAGCTCTATTTGAAAAATAAAAATAAAAAATGAAATTGATTGGTGTGATTTTATAGGTGAGTATATCAGGATATAATCTTGAATACTATACTTGAAACTATAGAAGTTACAAGCATAGATAAATATAATAGAAGAAAGATTCAAATGAAACAAACAGTAGTCTAACAGTATTCAGGTACAAAAATATAATAATCAAAAATAAAATAACACTGTAAATCTGGTGACTTTTCTTTATGTGTTTTGTTGTTTGATTATAATTCAAGACACAGAAAGCAACAGAAAGGTTAAACTGCTGTATAATAAACTGTTACAGCTGGTGTTGGTCAGAGGGTCAGGATGAGGGTTGAAAATAATCATTTTTCCACATATTTATTTATTTACTTTTTTGTGCAAAACAATCCATGTCAGGACCCCTTTGATGTGTTCTAGTATTCAGCTGTGAGTTAGCTGTCTGGAGAGTCTGACTAGTTGATTAAGCCAGTAATAACTAGTCCTGCAATCACTGTACCTCAACGGGATGACCAGGTCAGCATCACAGAACAGCTTTTCAACGCCCTGAGGACCTTCAGTTCTGATGTAATGGATTCGCTCCCTGAGAGAAAGCATGCAAGGAGCACGTAAACATTCACACTTTCCACACTGAGTAGCTTTTAAAAGGTCTGAACTAAAGGAAAGTTAATTGTTTTTGAAAGTTACTGTCACAGTGTCTGGGTTGTGTTCCCTGGGTGTCCACTAGATGTCCTCCTTTCCCACAGTGTCTTTCACTTCATTAATCACATTCCTCACGTCCCTGCTTAATTATTGCACCCAGCTGTCACTAATTACCTATCATCACACCCTGTCAGTTTCCCATTAGCGTTTGTCTCTCCTTGTGTATATAACCGGTCTGTCTTAGTATGTGTCATGGAGTCGTTGTTTATTCATGTTTGTCAGTTCGTGCCCTTGCCTTGTCTTCTTGTTTAATTTATGTTTTGGATGGATGTTTCCTATTGACCCCTGCCTGGACTGTTTATGCTTTTTGGATTACCCCTTAATAAAAGACTTACTCGCAATTGGTTCTATCTCCATGCCTCATTGGATCCCGGCCGTGACAGAACGACTCCGTGCCAGTAAAAACCAGCGGTATGTCTGCCTATGTCTCATCCCCAGCCACAGAGCGGGAGAGAGACGGTTTTGAGGGAACTCGCCTGGTGGTTTTCCGGGGGACCAGGGGAGGACACCGAGGAGGGAGTGGTCGAGAGGAGACTCGGCATCGCTCTCAACCATGGCCTCCCTTCGACCCGGGGCTCGTGTGGAATGGGTCAGAGCCACCATCTCACCATGGCGGACAGAGAGGAGAGAAGAAGTGCACGCCCGCCATGGTGGCGCCACTGCCCATGATGGTCGCTAGATCAGCGCCAAGAGGCAGGATGGACGCCAGCACAGCGCCACAGCACAAGGTGGTCACCAGTCTAGCGCCACAGTGCAAGATGGCCGTCAGCTCAGCGCCAACGCCCAAGATGGCCGCGGACTCATTCTTGGATTATTTCTCCACGCTGTCAAAGATCCTAGAGATCCCTAAGACTGTTCACGTCACAGCTGCTGAGCCAGCGCCACAACCCAAGATGGCCGCCAGCCCAGCGCCACAGCACCAGGTGGTCGCCAGCCCAGCACCACAACACAAGATGGCCGCTAACCCAGCGCCAATGCCAAAGATGGCCGCCCGTCCAGAGTCCTGGCCCAAGATGGCCGCCAATCCAGCGCCACCACACAAGATGGCTGCCAGCCCAGTGCCACCGCACAAGATGGCCGCTAACCCAGCGCTGATGCCCAAGTTGGCCACCGGTCCAGAGCCACGGCCCAAGATGGCCGCCAATCCAGCGCCACAGCACAAGATGGCTGCCAGCCCAGCGCCACAGCACAAGATGGCCACTAACCCAGCGCCAATGCCCAAGTTGGCCACCGGTCCAGCGCCACAGCACAAGAGGGTCGCCAGCCCAGCACCACAGCACAAGATGGCCGCCTGTCCAGAGTCATGGCCCAAGGTGGCTGCTTGCCCAGCGCCGCTGCATGGGATTACCATCTCAGCTGACCCTCCGGAGTCGAGTCAGGTTCCGGTTGACCCTCCAGAGTCGAGTCAGGTGCTCATGGACCCTCCAGAGTCAGGGTTAGTCACCGTCGACCTTCCAGAGCCAGGGTTAGTCACCGTCGACCTTCCAGAGTCAGGGCTAGTTCCTGTTGACCCTCCAGAGTCAAGTCAGGTGACCGTTGATTTTTCAGAGTTGAGTGAGGTTCCGGTTGACCTTCCAGAGTCTAGTCAGGTGCTCGTGGACCCTCCAGAGTCAGGTTTAGTCACCGATGACCCTCCAGAGTCAGGGCTAGTCACCGGTGATCTTCAGGGACAGAGTCAAGTCACCGGTGATCTTCAGGGACAGAGTCAAGTCACCGGTGATCTTCAGGGACAGAGTCAAGTCACCGGTGATCTTCAGGGACAGAGTCAAGTCACCGGTGATCTTCAGGGACAGAGTCAAGTCACCGGTGATCTTCAGGGACAGAGTCAAGTCACCGGTGATCTTCAGGGACAGAGTCAAGTCACCGGTGATCTTCAGGGACAGAGTCAAGTCACCGGTGATCTTCAGGGACAGAGTCAAGTCACCAATGATCTTCGTGAGCAGAGTCAGGCCAGCACCGATCCTCTGGAGTCAGGTAGAAACATCAGGGGATTACCAGAGTTTCATCGTCCCGTTGGCCCGGCCGCACGGACGTCTGCTCCGCCCTGGAGGGCTTCCGCCTTGACCACAGGGGTGTGGTGGTCTTCTGCTCCGCCCTGGAGGGCTTCAGCCTTGACCACAGGGGTGTGGTGGTCTTCCGCTCCGCCCTGGGGGACTCCGGCCTCGACCACAAGGACGTGGTGGTCTTCTGTTCCACCCTGGGGGGCATTCGTCCTGACCACACGGTTGTGGTGGTTTTCCGCTCCGCCCTGGGGAACTCCTGCCTCGACCACAAGGATGTGGTGGTCTTCTGCTCCGCCCTGGGAAGGCTTCCGCCCTGATCACACGTTTGTGGTGGTCTTCTGTTCTGCCCTGGTGGGCACCACGTGATGTCCTTATGGACTTATGTTTTGCGTTTCTTGTTTTCTGTTAGGTTTTCTGCCTGTTCCCCTCTGTGAGCCTGGCCCTCCGTCCCTCCCACTGAACCTCCTCCGGTCCTCCTCCCTCCTGGTCTCTCTGTTTTGTGTCTACACTTCTGGTATCTGTTCCCCATGATTTTTTTTTCTGGCCCTCCGTCCCTCCCCCTGAGCCTCCACCTGTCCGCCTCCCTCCTTGTCTCTGTGTTGTTTCTTGTCGTGGAGCGTGTGGGAGCCGCTCCGTCGAGGGGGGGTATTGTCACAGTGTCTGGGTTGTGTTCCCTGGGTGTCCACTAGATGTCCTCCTTTCCCACGGTGTCTTTCACTTCATTAATCACATTCCTCACGTCCCTGCTTAATTATTGCACCCAGCTGTCACTAATTACCTATCATCACACCCTGTCAGTTTCCCATTAGCGTTTGTCTCTCCTTGTGTATATAACCTGGTCTGTCTTAGTATGTGTCACGGAGTTGTTGTTTATTCATGTTTGTCAGTTCGTGCCCTTGCCTTGTCTACTTTATGTTTTGGATGGATGTTTCCTATTGACCCCTGCCTGGACTGTTTATGCTTTTTGGATTACCCCTTAATAAAAGACTAACTCTCAATTGGTTCTATCTCCGTGCCTCATTGGATCCCGGCCGTGACAGTTACAGTAAAGCACTTCACTAACTGAATGGAATAGGAGTGTGCATTCTGGAATGCTTTTAAGATAACGATGGGTTTGCAGAGACACTGTTAATGCACCGTTAACAGTTAAATGCTGATTCACCATCACAAACCTTGTTTTTTACATGCTTTGAGCATGTTTCATGAATCTTTGTTGTGTCAGACTGTAACTGTGTTGCTATATGAGCTCAGCACTTCAATATTAGCTATAATTCAGTGATATTTTAGTATTATTTATATACTATCATGGTATTTATTAATATTTTGAATTGGCTTTTATTTCATATTTTCAGTTGTCATTTTAAATTTAGTTTAAGTTTTAGTATTTTTGTCAGTTATATATATATATATATATATATTCGTTGCAGTTTTATTTTAATAATTATATTACTTAATTGAACTTTAAGTTAATTGCAAGTTTTGTTTACTTGGTTTACCTAGTTTAGTTTTTCATCTTATATTTTATTTTATATCATCTTTAAGTTTAAGTTTTATTAATGGTAATATGTTTTAAAAAAAATTTTTCTATGTATATTTAATTTATTTATATTTCAGTTTAAGTTTTTATTTTTAGTCTTTAATCTTAGGGAACATTTCCAACATTTTTATTTATTTATTTTATATTTTGTTTTAGTCATTTATTACTTTATATTAAACTTATTTGATTTCTGTTGATGGCCAAACCAATTTATTTATTTTTTTATAATTTTTATCAAATTTTTATATTTTATTTCGTATCAGCTTTATTTAACGTTTTATTTATTTTATTTTATTAACAATTATAACACTTCAACTTTCTTATTTCTTACTTACTTATTTCTGTTTGCAGTCAAGGCAACATTTCACATTTTTTCATTAGGGTTTTCGAGTTTCATTGGTTTCAACTAATATTTATATTAAATATATTTAAGCTTTATTTAAATGAACTACAATTATTTTAATGGTCTTAGATGACAATAACAGCGTAATGGATTTATGTATCTCTGTAAAACCCAGAATAAACTCCCAGAATGCAACAGTTTTGCTGGAATGTTACAATGCTTTTATTTTCTTTGGCATAAAATGTCTGTCATGCAGAAGTGTTTCTTCTGCAAGAATTATAGCTGAGGAAGATAAGACTGCACTGCTCGCTTGTATGGCAGCGTTAAAGGAAAAACATGCTTTGAAGGAGCAAGGGCAGAAGATAAAGAGGAAAAAGGAGCAACCGGAGTTGAATGCAATGCTAGCAGAATCTACTGCTAAACTTGCAGTTTTACAGGCCTCTGAAAGTCACAGTGTTTCTAAAGCCTCTTATAATATGCATTTTCAATTGGAAAAGGAAAGGGAGAAAGCATCCTCAATTATATTGAATCCAATGGCCGAGGAGTTTGAATCTGCTGTATGTAGTAAAATGGAAAACCAAGTATCAGCAGTGAATCCTCGTTTCAAGTCAAGTGATTGCTTGTATCTATATCTATATTGCATTTCAAGCTCAGAGAACGGTGGAGAGCTGTTGCACATAATATTCTGAATGCAGAGTTTTGTTCAAAGATTTTGTTCAAATTGTTTAAAGACAGGTTGGCATCCTAATAGATCTTTTGTTTGGTGATATTAGAGACTTGCCAACTATCATGAGGCCTGTTAATCGGTCAAAGATACGTCCAGAAGGCAGAGTTAAATGAAACATCTTCGCCTCTACCGTTGCACCTGAGGAATCTGGGGAAACTACCATGAATATAAGAACAGAATTGCCATCAAAACATTCTAAAGTAATTCCATTATGTTTGTGTAGTGCTTAGCATCGTGTTTTGGAGTACTGTCCACAATTTAAAAGGAGGAAGCATAGGGAAAAGATGGAATTTCTTTGCTTAAGTGCTCAAGTTCTAGGGATCTACTGAAACATGTGGTCATACAGGGGCCGGAAAGGATCGCTGTCTTCCTTCTATCTAATCAGTTCAAGGCCAGTAAAGGAGATCATATAATCCAGACGTACTGTATGCCTTTTGTACAGAAAGCCTTATGCAGTGGCTCAATCTTTCTGGTAGAGAAACTCAGTTTCTGTAACAAACTATGATTTTGGGAAGAGTTGTACTTGCAAACATACTTTCAGGTTTGGAAGTATCTGCCATTGATGGTAACATCTTCTATCAGCTTCCACAAAAACGCTCACACGGAAACAAATGCCTGTAAGTTCTGATAACATGGTATCTTAAGAAGATTTTTCCAAGTGGCCTTACTTGGCAAAGGTTAAAGTTCTCCGTATAATGGCTAATGTTGAGTTGTTGATTGGAACGAATGCTCCCAAGATGATGTAGCCTTGGGAAGTCATTAATAGCCATGGGGATGCCATAAGAACGGCATTAGGTTGGGTCATCAGTGGTCCTTTGAATGCAGGCAGCTTTGAGGATAAAGACCTCTGCTTGGCCAGTAGAGCTTTTCACCTTGAATTTGCCAGTTCTCTTGACAAAAATGCCTGCATTAATGCTCTGCGATGATTTATCAGTAGAAGAGGGCAAGTGGAGCATCTTCTTTCAGATAATGGCAATTTTATAGGAACAGAGAGGGAACTTCGGGAGGCACTTTTATCATTGAATCAGGCTAAGATTCAACGAGTTTTATGTCAGAAGGGCATTAAGTGGAGTTTGAACCCTCCAGCTGGGTCTCATTAGGATAGTGTTTGAGAGTGGGTCATCCGCATGTTGAGGAAGATCATCACTGCAGTATTCCAACAGCAGACGCTTGATGATGACAGTTTCCATATAGTCTTGTGTGAAGCAGAGGCAATCTTGAACGATCGGCCAATCACCAAATTGTCTGACGATGCAATGGATCTTGAAGCTTTCATTCACTGACAAGAAAGGGCTGGTGCACTCTGTTCGCTTTGTGACACTTTCATTTCCCTGTGTTTTGTTATTTTCTGTTAATAAAAACCTCTCCGAGGCCTGACGCCATGCCCACTGTGTCCGTCGTTTGCTCCTCCCACCACAGCTTACAATCTAGATAGGCCTTTAGCAAAACTAAGCTTTTTTCATGAGTCTTTGGGTTAAGGGTTTTGTTACAAGCGTCATGTGTGTATGATGCTTTATATTTATATTTGTTTATGGCTCTTTGTTATGTGTTGGGAATTGGTATGTTGATTTATCCCCATTAGGGGCCGGTATGTAAGAGCCCTTTTGGTCTTTACTTTGAATGGTTATGTACAGGTATGTCCAATAGGGGTCAATCTAGGTTGATTGTTCACAAAATATAGGTGGGAACACAGGAACAATATAGGAAGGTGCACACAGTTTTTTACCGCTACGCTACACTGTTTGTACCTAGCTATGCAAGTCATTTTAAAGGTGAAGGACTGGTGGATTTACTGACTGTTTATTTGGATTCTTGCCTATATGGAAATGAAGACCAGTTATGGTAAAATAAATATACAACAAGTCATTTAAACATCTTGTGTGGACATTCCAGTTAATGGTTAAAGTCCCATCCAGCATCCCTCAGCTGCTTAAAGTATTAGACTTGGCCCCTTACAGTGTTATAGAGACTTCAGTGTCACATGATCCTCAGAAATCATTCTAATATACTGATTTGCTGCTCAAGAAACATTTCTGATTATTATCAATGTTGAAAACAGTCGTGCTGTACAACATTTGTTTAGGAAACTGTGATGCATTTTAATTTTCAGGATTCACAGATGAATAGAAAATTCAAAAGAACAGCAGTTTATTTTGAAACATTATAAATAATGTCTTTAATTTAAAGTCATTCATTTAATTTAGTCAGTAATTTATGATGAATAAAAGTATTTTTAGTATAGTTTAGTGTTGTTTTTTCTGTGATTTTGAAGTGACATTCAGCCAAGTATGGTGACCCATACTCAGAATTCATGCTCTGCATTTAACTCATCCGAAGTGAACACACACACAGCAGTGAACACACACACAGCAGTGAACACACACACACTGTGAACACACACACACACTGTGAACACACACACCCGGAGCAGTGTTCATCATTTATGCTGCGGCACCCAGGGAGCAGTTGGGGGTTCAGTGCCTTGCTCAAGGGCTCCTCAGTCGTGGTATTGAAGGTGGAGAGAGAACTGTACATGCACTCCCCCCACCCACAATTCCTGCCGGCAATTTTCTGATGCCTGAGACACAACACACAACATGAACAATATTACAGTCACAGCATGACATCCCAGAGTACTTGTGTGTGTGTGTGTGTGTGTGTGTGTGTGGGTGCCGCACCTCTCCAGCACTGTAGCTGCACAGTCTCTGTAAGTGTTGTCTTTGTGAGATGATTTATTCATCTTCAGATGATGTATAGATATCAATTTCCAAAAATGTACACTTAAGACTGGTTTTGTGTACATTTAGTTCTATATGTTATTTATTGCACATCTGTTGTGGTCCTGAAAGAATAACTACCAATGCAAAATATCACATAGAAACATGTCATTAAATCAGTTTAATGTTAAGCTAGTCTAGTCATTATTGTTTTCCGCACAGTCTCTGTGTGTGTCTGGAGCTCAGCTTGCCCTGCGCGTCTGTCTTGATCTCCCAGCCTCTCGGCAGCTCCTGCTGGGAATCAGTGAATGTGTTGAGGAAAGACACGAGGTCACTGTTGTGTTGATATCCCTCAAAGTTACGCGCATCTCGCTGTATTTTCAGAATCATGTGCTTCAGACAGGTGCTGTTAGTAAACATCCGATACACACCCTGAGGGAGAAAGACAGGTGTGTGTGTGTGAGAGAGAGAGAGAGTGTATGTGTGTGTGTGTGTGTGTGTGAGAAAGACAGAGAGAGAGAGAGAGAGAGAGAGATAGAGAGTGTGTTTGTGAGAGAGAATAATGAAAGGACATTGACTGCACATGACTCTGTGAAGGTGCACTGTCTCTTTAAGAGCATTACATGATTGGAAATCAGAGATAAGACTGGCACTATAATCACAAGTTATGATATTTTGATTAAAACATAAAAAGAGACAAACAAACATACGCATGGCTGAATTGTTCACAGTAAAATCTGTAAATTGAAAATAAATAAATTAATTAAATTATAATCCAATCAGAAAATAGTTAGGGGGATTTTTATGTCATTCTAACTTCAACACGTTATTTTGGAAAATGTATGAAGTTTGACATTTATTCATTTATTTTTTTGTTGCAAGGGTTTTAAAAATTCTGTCGTATTTGGGTGTTAGGAACCAGAATATTGACTTGTTTATCTTTGACTTGTTAATGTCTGTTATCTCTTGTAGGGCAGCAGGAGAGCTTGTGGGATCAATAAAAAGGGAATCTACAAATAGTTTAATCAATATCACCCTTCAACTGAAGTGCTATCTACTCGAGGACAGTATCTGCATACACTGAAGCAAACCGAGTCACTTTCAGTGCGCTGGCTACTAATGGTTTGAATCTTCTTTCTTCAAGACAAAACACAACATTTATTAGCATACACATGAAAACTCAGATTTGAAGCGTCTCGTGTTGACTTACGTGGTTAGCGTGGAGGACAGTGAAGACATCTGGATGGGTGACAAACTTCACGGCTGGACACTGGAACAGCAGCATCACGCTCGGATTACTCACAGGAGAGGAAGGACCTTCTCTCCTCTGATCTACAAACATCACACACATACCGGATTATTTATCACAATAATCCACAGCACTCCAGTCCATCAGTGAACATCTGGAGAAGACAAAAGATGAAACACATCCAGCATTAAGATGTTTTAAACTCAAACAATCCATAATAACACTTCCTCCAGTGAAAAAGTGTTCTGGTCTGAATCAGGAGAGAAATCTGCACAGATTAAGCAGCGTTTAAACAGCTCTAAACAAATCTGTGAGAGACAACAGCTGATGCACTTTTTCACTGGAGGAAGAGTTATTATGGATTATAGACTATGTATTTGAGTTAAAAACATCTTAAAGGGTTAGTTCACCCAAAAATGGAAATTATGTCATTAATAACTCACCCTCATGTTGTTCCAAACCCGTGAGATCTCTGTTTATCTTTGGAACACAGTTTAAGATATTTTAGATTTAGTCCGAGAGCTCTCAGTCCCTCCATTGAAGCTGTGTACGGTCTACTGTCCATGTCCAGAAAGGTAAGAAAAACATCTTCAAAGTAGTCCATGTTACATCAGAGGGTCAGTTAGAATATTGTTGAAGCATCGGAAATACATCTTTATTCAGCATTGTCTTCTCTTCCGTGTCTGTTGTGAGAGAGAGTTCAAAACAAAGCAGTTTGTGATATCCGGTTCGTGAACGAATCACTCGATGTAACCGGATCTTCTTGAACCAGTTCAATAAATCGAACTGAATCATTTGAAACGGTTTACGTCTCTAATACGCATTAATCCACAAATGACTTAAGCTGTTAACTTTTTTAATGTGGCTTACACTTCCTTTTGAGTTCAAACAAACCAATATCCCGGAGTAATTCATTTACTCAAACAGTACACTGACTGAACTGCTGTGAAGAGAGAACTGAAGATGAACACCGAGCCGAGCCAGATAACGAACAACAGACTGACTCGTTCACGAGTCAAGAACCGGTTGCATCGGTTTTCGGATCACCAGTAGTTCTTTCGAACAGTTTGATTCAATAAACCGGTTGAAGAAAACGGTTCACCGGTTCTTTTGCGCTCGACGTAATGGCGTCATTGGCGATGACTGCAGGGCTGGACTGGGACAAAAAATCGGCCCGGGCATTTTTGCCCAGACCGGCCCACTACATGATCATAAACACCACCCATCTTTGCACGCCCTTAATTATATGCATACCAACTCCTATTCATCAAAACCACTAATGCCATGTAATGAGTGAGTATAGGAACGAGTGAGAGTTAACAGATGAAATAAGTCAAAATGTTATATTTATTAATACAGTTGAACTATACTCCACAGCGGTGAATCCTAAAACAAGCTATAAGCGGCTCTGGCATAGCAATACCAGTGTCTCTTACAGGATTTTTTGTTAAAACTATGGTGGTGTGTCCTCGGTCCTTCTAGGGGGGTTCGGGGGGCATGCCCCCCCGTGAGAAAATTTTGTGCATTTTAATGTTAAATTCATTAATCTGATGCACTTTGAGAGTTCAAGATTAAAAGCTCCAACCCATATTCAGTGTGCAAATTAAACAAAGAAAAATTCATACCTCTTTTAGTTACAGTGTCTATTTACATTACACCTATACATAATAATAGTTATAATATTAATCCAATGACAGTAATAGCCATATTTTGTAAAACAAATGCACAAAAAAATAAAGGAAACTTTCTTAATTAGTTGTACCAATTTCTATACTTGAAAGAGATAAGCACATGATCTTTTATTTTGACGCAAACTGCATTAAGCTTTTATTTTGGCGGAAAACATGGTTTACAAACGCCTCTTATTAAATTTCTAGTGAATTGCGGTAATCGTCAACTATGCAGATGTGGAAATAATCTACACTCATGACATGGCCTAAGTGTTTTGAAAGTAGTTCTGCTTACCGCAGGCTCTACACTTTCTCATCTCTCTCCTGATCCTCCGTCCTCACTATCATCATCTGCCACAGGAGCTGATGAAGGTCAGAAAACATATATTTTCACACAGTTTACAGTGTCTGCTTTAAGGGCCTGGTTCTATTTTTTCAAGCTATTTATCTGCACATTCCTTGCGTTTCTTCTCCATCTTATTTTACAGATACACACTGACACTGCTGCCGCTCGCTCACTCGTTTAAAGTTGTGATTGGGCCAGCCCAGTGTCAATCAAGAAAAGAGCCAATGGGCCGCTGATCTACGTGTTTCATGGGCTGGTCTGTCAGAAAAAAAAACTAACACTGACTTTGACCAATGCATTACACCGGCACAAACCCAGCGCCGCCAATTAAGCAAAACAAAACAAAACGAATGGGCCGCCGATGTACAAATTTCTATGGGCCGTTAAAAAAAAAAAAAAAAAAGTATGAGTATGAGATATATCGGCCCAAAAAGCACGTCGGCCCACCGGGCAAATGCCCGGTATGCCCAATGGCCAGTCCAGCCATGGATGACTGCAAGCCTTCGGTTTACCCGCGCTCATAACATTAGTACAGAATCAGTTCAGAATCAATCACCAAAAGAATCAGTTCGGTTCAGACGCTCTGTGTGTCGGTCTGCTTCACGCTGAATCACACATGCACAGTATCATCAGCTCCTCGTTTCTCGAATCGGACGAGTCTGAGAGAAACGGTTCTTGACTCGAGAACGAGTCATTATCTGGCTCGGCTCGGCGTTCATCTTCTGTTCTCTCTTCACAGCAGTTATTAATGACATAACTTTCATTTTTGGGTGAACCAGCCCTTTAATGCTGGATGTGTTTCATCTTTTGTCTTCTCCAGATGTTCACTGATGGACTGGAGTGCTGTGGATTATTGTGATGTTTTTATCAGACTCTCATTCTGACGGCACCCATTCACTGCAGAGCATCCATTGATGAGACACTGACGCAGTGCTACATTTCTACAAACCTGATGAAGAAACAAACTCTACATCTCAGATGATCTGAGGGTGAGCAGATTTTCCGAAATGTCAGCATTTCTTCCTTTAAGCTTGAAACAGTACAGAACTACTGATCAATAAATGCTTCCAAGTTGGAGTTTAGAAGATCACTTCTCTTCAGTCTACTGGTTTCTACAAGCATCTCACTTTCTGGTTGAATTTCAAATGGGAATTTTCAGGTTCTATGACACATCATGTGTTTTCCGGGAGCTTGTCTGCTAACTCCTCCACAGAGCTCTGCAGCTGCTCAAAACGAAACACTCAGTTTATTCTCATCAGACAGAAAGGCCCACCTGGAGCGTGTGTTGTGGCTTCACTATCTGCGTCTCTCTCAGGTCCACGGCCGGCCGCTTCGTCCTCGCTGGCCATCGTCCTCTGGATGATCTGATACCTGATGACATCATGCTCAAACTATCAATGTTCTTCATGGAAAACAATGTGTTGTTTGAACCGTACTTCTTTATAAGAAGAAAACGTATGAAAAGCGTTATCTTGTTGTTGTTTTCATTGTGACAGTAAGGTCAGAACAGTGAGGAGTGTCTGTGTTTGTCACCATTCCTCAAGCATTATTAACATACTCTGCAGTTTATGAGGGGCTTGCTCTCTTTTTAATTACGTGAATTTATCTGTTTATTATTAATTGAGATATTATTTAATATCTTGATAATACATCAATAATAATCATAATGGTAATTATATAATTTTAATGATAATAACAAATTTAGCTTTTTTAATAGGAAACTTAAAGCGTCTCTTATTATGAATTTCAAAGATGAAAAGGAAAAAAAGCTAAAATTAAAAAAAAAAAAAAATTACATTGATGATGTCAGAAACTTATCTTTTTTCTTTTCCCCCCTTTTTTTAAAGAACTATACTCTACTGTTCACCAAGGCTGCATTTATTTGATCATAAATACAGTAAAAAAAAAAAGTAATCAATGTTCTAATCTAGACTATTTTCACAACAAAAACATGAAATATTGTGAAATAATATTACAATCTAAAATAACAGTTTTCTGTGTGAATCTGTGTTAAAGTGTAATGTATTTCTGTGATGCTCCGCTGTATTTTCAGCATCATTCCTCCAGTCTTCAGTGTCACATGATCTTCAGAAATCATGATAATATGATGATTTACTGCTCAAGAAACATTTCTGATTATTATCAATGTTGAAAACAGTTCTAAAAAAAAAATATATATATATATATATATATATATTTTTTTTTTTTTTTATATAGAACTGTTATATATAAATATATATATATTTTTTTTTGGAAACTGATACATTTAATTTTTCAGGATTCACAATTCGATAATGTGTGTGTGTGTGTGTGTGTCCTGTAGGTGGCATCATCAGCCCAAATACTACTTGAAGCTGCTTTTGCTCTATTCCTTTCAATCTGGTCAATTCACTAGCATTACAACAACACACTTAAATGAGTTACCTTATAGAAAAGAGTAGAACATATTGTACAGGGCTATAAAATAAGCACATGAAGTCACCATATATATTGATACTCTAGTACTGATCATGTACAGACACTGATCATCTGCTGAGAGGAGCTGGGTCTCCGGATGCTGCTGCATGTGGCTGCACGGCTGGGTCTCCTCCATGCGCTGCTGCGGCTCACATGGTCCACGTAGAACACACGTGTCCTGGCCTCCCAATCTGTGCCAGCCAGAAAGAAGCACATCACTCGTATACAGGAAACACACGATCAGACTGACTACAGACACACATATCTATGAAATAATGAGCTTTAAACAACTTGAACAGAATTTGAATTGAGGTCAGCAAACAAGATGCAGTAACCGGAGTGATAACGTTTCATTTTTCATTGAGAGTTAACCATAGACATGTTATCATCCACAATAAATTGTATATTTGTTGACGAACTGTGTTTGAAACAACATCATTATTGCTCATTTTTTTTAGTTTATAATATAATATAATTAGATAAATGCCATTCTTTTGATCATTCTATTTATCTGTGAATCCTGAAAAAAAAAAAAACACACGGTGAAACACGGAAGTAAAGCAGCGCCGCCATTACTGCGTGCTTTCCTGCTAAGGAAGTAGCAGAAGTAGCGTGTTGGTCCCGTAGGTGGCTGTAGCAGATGTTAGCTGTACGAAAAGTTATTTTTATTTAGTTTTTTTAGTACGTATGCTGTCTAGTGATGCCGGGAAGAGCGTGTTGTGTGGTTGGCTGTTTTAACAACAGCACAAAACTACAGGCCTGGAATAAAACCGTTTGTGAAATTCACGAACCTTTGTTGCACATTGTCTGCCCATGTTTACGGCCGCACGGATTACACAGAGTTCCTGGTTCGAGCGGAGGAGTATAATAATGTTTTTCATTCATTCTAAGAAGACCGTACTGTCTGTCAATATCAGTTAAGCTCTCTGTAGTATTTAATGCTGTTGGTGGCTTTTAAGCGCATCTTAACATTTTGAATGTGTTTCTCTTGTAGGTGTGTGAGTCTCCATACACAACTCAAAACCTCAGGATTATGGCAATCTTATTACAGTCTGTGTGTGTGATAGATCAGAGGATCTTAACTGGTGGGGTGAGAATTTTTCTTTCAGTTTCACATGCATAAAAAAATAGATATTATAAATGAAATGACAATATATAATACAAAAATATTACATTAATAAATCACAATGTTATTTTGCAATTGGTCGCATTGCAGACCAACCTTGTGTGAAAAATGCCCATGCAAATGACTTTATATCTAATTATTCTGAGCATTGTTCTTATTAAAATTGTTTTGATTGCTTCGTTTTACTTCACTTTCAAGCTTTTTAGGATTTGAAAATAACTGTAAGATTAAAACACATTCACTGACCTGCTTTTGAATGATAGCTTTAAATAAAAACTGAGTATGCATACTCTTTATGTCACTATGGCAACTGTGTAGAAACCCTTGAGAGATCAGACCATCACAGATCTCTTGAGAGACAAGCTCATTTATGATTGTGCTTTGAGTTGAAGTGATGAAGGTAGCAGGTTAATGGCATAAGCAAAGGTAAGGTGTGACTTAGGAAAGCTTACTTGGTGGTAATGGTTCATCAACACTTGGGTAATGATGGGGATCAGGAAGATGAGTGATTGGATGACGACGGCATTGCATATGACAACTGCCTACAAACAAAATCAAACACAAGCATAAATCAGTGGTTCTCAGCTGGATTCAATATTGGGAGTCTATTCTGTTTAAAATCTAGGTTATATAGCAAAACATGTTGAGAACAAACAGCATGAATAATACATAGGCTGAATTCAGGGCCAAAATTGTCAAAAAGTTACACAATTTACCTGAATTCGCCCTATATATGTAATACCTCGTAAGCAAATTCATTGAGATATCATGGACTAGGTAGCCTTTCTGGTGACTGTCTATTAAATGTGGGCAGTGAAGGTGAAAGACTAATTAGAGAGTCATTATCGGTTCTCATCAGGTAGAGATCATGTTCAACGGTGTACAACAGTAATTGGCAGCCAAACACATCACAGGGCAAACTAGAAAGCAGCACTGCAGCAATTGTAAGTGGTGTGGCTCTCTTTAATGACGATGTTATGTGACAAATTCTGCCCGTGCTTTAATGAAGTGTAAAAACAACCCATTACAACAACTTAACCATAGAAAGCTAGCTGAAAAAGGGTTCAGTGTTGTGAGACTTTTTCAATAATTGCTATGTCCAGTACCATACTACTAGCTACATTTCTGTAGTATGCAGTGTGTATATTGTGTGTCATATAAAACCAGTCAATATTTACCTATATGACCAACTGCATGCAGTTAAATGTTCAACATCACTTTCTGTCAATTTATAGGACATTTAACACAATATTGGATTAAACATACAAAAATAACAATTTAAATTCGCTAATTATAATTACAATTTAATAAAGAATAATATGTGAATTAAGCATGCCATGTAATGAGGACATGTGACAGAAATCATCCAGCATACTAGTGATGCTAGTGTTATATTTTCATGAAGTATATGGTTTCACAAAAACAGTAGGCAGTATGCACAAAGTTCCCAGTAGGAACTTTCAACTGGAAAACCACTAAAGTCGGAGTTCTGGCTTTGGAAACTCAGAGTAAACACAACAACCTTGACTTCAGAATCCAAAATAGCAGCTAAGCCGAATTGTTCATCCATATGAACATAAGCGATAAACGAATATAAACAATTGCAACTGTGACATTTATTTTATATAACAGTTCAACAAAAAGGTCATATTAAGTGAACATTTTACAGTTTAAATGTAGCCTTCATTTTAAACACAATAATGTCAATTATTGTTTGTTATATTTTACAACTAAATAATAATAGTTCCGACAAAATCCGCAAACAGAACTGGTGTGTGTCTCCAAGCAACAGCGGTGTTTAATTAGTGAAGGAATCTGCAGCTTTGAACAATTCGTGGGGGTACTCAGAAGAATGTTAAATGCCCCAGGGGGTACACCAGTATAAAACGTTTGGACTTAAGGGATGCTAACATGAGATAAAATTAATCAAATACTGTTCTTCTTTGACAATGAAACATCATTAATCCCTGTGCATTTGAGCAACTGCTCCAAGCAACATGTTTTAGCAAACATCCAAGACCTTCCCACAATGCATAATTTGGACAAGGCACCTACCTGTTGACCTTACACTAGACCCAGTTAGTGGTGACATCTCAACCTCCCCTTCTCTCTGGGGACTTTCTTCTGATGATGATGGCCTCCAATGAACCAACCCGTCTCCTGGCTCCCTTATATCTGGACTCTGTATCGAGTCCGAGACGAACTCAAAAGCACTGTTCTCCTCCTCCTCTTCCTCCTGCGAGGAGAAAATGGTGCTCTCCGACAGACGGGTGCTGTCAACCGAAGAGAGGCATGTATGGCTGCAAAGGTGGTTACACCCCTCGTAACCTGAGTTACTGTAACAGGAAGTGCTATAACAGGATGTGCTGTAACAGGAAGTGCTGTAGCAGGAGTTATCACACAGTTCGCACTCACTCTCTCGAGGTTCCCTTCTGCTGACTCCACCACCCACATCCATGTGTTCACTTTCCAGTCAGATGGTGGAAAGTGAGGGTCTTTCACCTTCCAAAAGTTGGTTGAGTTCGGACAGGCAATCTATGGAGAGGCTACAGTGTAGATTACGCCTGCAACAAGGTTTAGGACACTCAGGTACAATGGATGGAGACACCTCGTCTTCTTCCTCTTGGGGTTTCACAGTGACTTTCTCAGAAGACTCCTGGTCAAGTAGCTCATCTTCATCTTGGCTTTCATTGTGACACTGAGCTGATGGCAAGCTGTGCAGTAGATGATGAATGTGGATGTAGTGAGAACGTGGTGTCTCTGGATCCTCACAGGCCGAGGTGATGACCGTCTCTAACTCGGATAATGGAAGCGAACAAGGTTCGGCTCTTGCGCTTCAAGGCACTCCGCATCCTTGGCGAACAGGGTTCTTCCTCATTTCCATCTCCTTCCAACTGCTCTGAGCTTGTGTCTCCCTCAACCTCTACATGCTCTCCAGTAGGTCCCATTCCAGTTGGTCCACCCGTGTCTTCAACTTCACGAGTCTCCAGAACCTCCAAAAGAGTCTCAGCCACAGTTTCCTCCTGGATCTCCTCAGACTCTGTTTTTCCAGGGACTTGCTCCGCAGTTTCACCTTGAGTGTCATCGCTTAATAGTGTCTCTGGTCGAGCTGTTACAAGTTCATCAGTTGATCCTTCTGCTTCTGGTTGGGTATCCTTACTGGGCTAATCTAGAGAGGTGAGCAGCACAGCATCTTGGGTTCTATCCCTGGAGGACTTTCGTTAGGCGGCTCTGGAATGTCAGGTCCCACATTCAATGCATCCTCAAGAGGCAGATCAGAAGCTGGTGGTAGGTCTTCATTGGGTTCCTGCTCAGGTGTTGTATCTAAGACTGGCATTGCATTGAGGGAAACCTCTTCATCATCTACCAGAGAGAATAAGCAAATCTGTCAATATGGTTAAACAGATCAGATATGAAACAACACAAGATTCCTTTAGTCTAGAAATTCCAAACCAATCTCACAGGATAATGAAACTACTTCTTAAGAGGTGTATGAATTTGTACAAAAACATATTTAGAAAAAGTAGTAAGCATGAAGGTCCACCCCTACAAACACATATTAATGCCTTATTCTGCATGACCCTTTTTTAGCCACCCCATACCTAAACATAACTACTGCTTACAATTACCTTACTATCAATAAGTAGCAAATTATGAATTTATTTAGGGAAAACTCTGTCCCCTAATCTAAAGTGTTACTGAAAATTCATATGAACTCACAACCAATTCAGCAACACTCAAAATACTTAAATGGCCACATGATTATCTTGGAAATTCCCTGTTTTAAGGAAATTGCTCTGTCACCTGTCCTAATTTATTTACGTCGGTCCAAACCCAAATTAGTTTATTTCTTCCATGGAAAACAAAACTACACATTCTAAAGAATATTCACACCACTTATTTCCATACAAAAGCACCAGGGATTGGTCAGTGAGTGACCAGAGTGGTCAGTCTCCAAAGCAGACAAAAAAGTAAGCACTGCATACAAGTCATCTGAAGCAATGAATGCTTCCTTTCCACACAGCTCTCAAATCCCAACAGGGCATTTTACACACAAGTCAAATGGCGACAGTTTTTATTGCTGAGTGAACTAATCCTGTAGGTTACTCCTGCAATAATTTTTTATTATTGAATTATTAAGCATTGGGAATGGTTCCTGCAGTACTGCTAGAATTACTTTACACTGTCAGAAAAAAAGTACTTTTTTGGGGTACAACAGCTTTTCAGTGGCACGGTTCCCTCAAAAGGACACCTTTTTACCATCTTTGCCCATAAAGGGTTCATAATAGTACCATAAGAGTACATCCTGAAGGATAAATATCACTACTGTAAGGTGCTAATATGCATCCTTTAAGGGTATAAAGGTGTCAAGCTGTTGTACACCTAAAGGTAAAATTGTGCGCATGTGTTCTGACATTGCAGCTCCAACAGATGATCATGGTCTTAGCAACAACAAAGTCATTGGTTCAATTCCTGGGAAATGCATGAACCTATAGCTTTGGGTAAAACGTCTGACAAATGCAAAAATTAAAACACTAAAATAATAAATATCAAACAAAATAAAATTAATAACAATAAATACTACTTGCTCTTAAATTACATAATTGCCATGATTAATATAGTAGCAAAGACACAAATGATCTCAGTATTTGTACTGTAATTAAGTTGTTTTTCGAGATCAGATGCATAAGCAAACATGCTGCAGACCTGGATGACTGGACGAGGTTATGAAAACAAAATTAAACTGCAGCTGGCCGCTGACATGATCTATTGGAAGCCGTCGGCCTAAAGTGTAACTCACCACACGGTCCCTGTTTACACATATGAGAGACAAGGATGCCTGCTTGCCATGTTAAATACCACAGGCAATTAACCATAAAAATAAATTAAATGGCACATCAAAAACCTATCTGTGCATCTTCAGTCTTTTAACAAATGGTCCTCATTTCCTGTTCACGAATCTGGTCTTTGGGGTCAATATGACCCCAAAATTGAAAGCATAATTGTAGAAAAAATATACATTTTCAATAATACAAATAATATATAATTTTTTTTGTTTACTCCTCAACTATGCATTTATGCTGTGTTTTGGGAGATTTGAAGTACTTTTGTACCCATTTAACACACAAATCTGCAACTACACCATTAGCTTGCATGTGAAATATTATTTTTTTATGAATAAATCACTTAAATTATTATCTAAATTTATTTTAAACTGTTTCTGGATATAGATCTAGATGCTATGTGTAGAATGCTGCCATCTGGAGGTTAGTGAAAAAACTAAGGAGATTAGTATTTAAGCAATAACTTGTTCTGACCACCAGAGGGCCATTGAAAGCCATTCATTTTACTGGATGTGGGCAACTGCTCATAAATGCCACCTAGGTCAGACCTAAAGGACACAACTCTGAGTCAGACTGTAGTTGCATATTATTGAACATTTGAATGATTCAAATGCATAAAAAATAAATTAAAAAAATAACTTTAGAATGTAAACAAAATAAAAAAAAGTGTAAATAACCAACAGCAATATCCAGAAATAAACAGGAGTAAAAGTATAGGCCTACAACAAATATTTTTTTTTTACAATCACATTCTGAACACTGAACATAAAAGCAATACCAAACTACCAAAAAATATGTGAAATACATGGTGTAAAACACATAAAGAAATCATTCCATACACATTTTGTGAGTGAATGTGAGTTAGAGAGGGAGAGAGAGCATGTGTGCCTGTCTCTCTCTCTCTCTCTCTCTCTCTCTCTCTCTCTCTGTGTGTGTGTATGTGTGTGTGTGTGTGTAAGTGTCTTTGTGTGTGTGTTTGAGAGAGAGAGAGAGTGTGAGTGAGAGGGAGAGAGAGAGTATGTGTGTGTGTGTGTGTGTAAGTGTTTTTGTGTGTGTGTGTGTGTGTGTGTGTGTGTGTGTGTGTGTGTGTGTGTGTGTGTGTGAGAGAGAGAGAGAGAGAGAGAGAGAGAGGGCAAGAGAGAGCATGTGTGCGTGGGTCTCTGTGTGAGTGTCTCTGTGTTAGTGTAAGTGTGTGTGTGTGTGTGTGTGTGTGTATCTGTGTGTCTGTGTGAGTGTAAGTGTGTGTGTGTGTGTGTGTGTGTGTGTGTGCGTAAGAGAGAGAGAGAGATGTAGAGAAAGTGTGAGTAAGAGAAAGAGGGAGAGAGGGCAAGTGTGCCTGGGTCTCTGTGTGAGTGTAAGTGTCTTTGTCTGTGTGTGTGTGTGAGTGTAAGTGTCTTTTGTGTTTGTGTGTGTGTGTGTGTGTGTGTGAGTGTGAGAGAGGGAGAAGAGAGCGTGTAGAGTGGAGAGTGTCTCTTTCTGAGTGTGTGTGTGTGTGTGTGTTTGTGTGTGCACATTAGGTCTCACCCCTTTATATCTTTTTTTTCTGCATGTGTGGCTGATTTTATTTGACAAATCGTATTTGCCAAATTCTATACAAATGCTCTCTGTGGCATACCTGTGTGTGTTTGTGTGTGTGTGTGTGAGCATGTGTTTTCTACATTGCATTTGTGCTCAAGTACCAGGCCTTAATTTCTGTGTGACAATTTTCAGATTTATGTTGCATTTATTTTATTTTTGGGGGGGACAAATGGAAAAAAACAAGTTTTTTTGCATTTCCCATTCATTTTCAATTGGGTCATATTGACCCCAATGACCAGATTGAGCAATTTTTTTTTACACACCTTCAGAACAACCGAATCAAGCCCAGTTTTTTTTGTGTATGTATAGATAGATAATGTAGGAAAAGTCACAAAATTTTATTCCTCTGAGATGAAGGGAACCCTTTTTTTTAACTAATGAAATGTCGATTGGGGTCATATTGACCCCAAGGACCGATTGAGGGTTTAAATGAATGTCTTTCCATTTATTCGATTTATAAAAAATAACTTTTTTAAATACTTAAAAGATTAATTCATAGCATAGTAAAATAAATAAATAAATAAATAGAATATTGTCTTTAGGTTTATTGTACTCAATTTCTTATCAGAAACATATTTTAAAATGTGAATTAATTTCATAATTGAGAAATAATTCAATTATATTTTTATTTATTTAAAATTTATTAAAGAATTTCCTTTATTATACCCTTTAACGTTTCAGAAATAAAAAGGGGTTTATATTTTATTTTAATTTTTTTTTCAAATACATAAAATATATTCAATTTATAATTAAAAATATAATACTAAAAATACAATTAAAATACATTCAGCTATTGTTATTGGCTTTATTGTAGCCCTTGGCTCTTCAGAATATAAGCATGTGATACAGAATGTTCTTCGTGTTCTGGGATGCTGCATCCCAAGCTGCAGCGGCTTGTTTTGTTCCCTGTGGCAGTTAACCAGAATATCACGACTAGGAGACACCTAGGACTTTTTAGGATGGCTTTTTGATCAGCGGCCCACAAGCCCAAACTCAGCGGATTCTGTCATCCAATGACATTAAGCCAAACCCCCTCCCTGCTCCCATAACCAAGTCCAGTGTGTCCTCAAACGAGCTCTGGAGAGACACGGCTCACAACACATTACACTAGTTACAGACAGACCACAACTGAGCAGAAGATAACAAACACAGGCAGAGGATTTTCATTTAGATGTTCAGAGGTTGCATGCACCAAAGTCTGGTGCAGCATTAATGTACAGTAGCTGCAATAATTCATACAATTAAGAGAAAACAGAAGCAAGCAGCTGCATGCCTCAGAGATCACTTAATGCTGCAAAGGTACAGATTTACAGCTGCTTACAGCACTAACAAAAAGTACCAAAAATAGCATGGTATTACTATGTTTTTTGGCCATAGTACTAGAGTAATATAGGATGACAAGAGCCTTTAAACATTCAAACTGGAACATACAGAATTAAAAAACTTGTATTTAAGCAAATGCAAATAACAAAACAAACACAAACATACATATACTGTTAATACACACTTTAACAGAGATTCACAGTGAAAACGCTATTTTTAGTTCTAATAATATTTACATGTGCCATCATGATGTCTAATAAACAGTAACTGCAAGTCTGTATTTTCAGTACTCCTGTATGTAAGTACTACTGCAAGGTTTTTTTTTTTTCTCCAAGATTCACATTTTCATAATGCAACAGACACAGTAAAACACACATCAATAAATCAGAGAGAATAAGAGCTTGTTTCATCTGTCTGCACAGAATAAAGATAACAGCTCTCATCCTTCTTGAGGGATCTGAATAACATACACAGACAAACTCCATCCTCATGTGTGATTATTAGTGAAAGAGACACTGTGACGGTAGGATTCAACATAGCTGTGATCCAGAAAGACACTGTCAACAGGAAAACAGCAGCATTAGTGGAGATGACAGAAAATGGCTTTGGACAAAAGAACAAACACCCAAAATATACACAGAAGCCATGAATTAGGTCTGTCCTCTGGCCAACAGCAGATTTCACGTTCCCTCTCCGTGGAAAGACTTCTCTATATCACTATCAGGACTTGATCCGGGTCAGCGCTAGCCAAATATTATCTTCTGGCCAAACAGAACGTGTTTCCACTCATCAAGAGCCGAACGGTTGCATCTGGACGAGACGTGTTGGGTGATGAATTGCATATTCATAATGCTTGCCATGATTTTGTTGGTAATATGAAATTAAGTAACGTCATAAATGTGTGCATATGGTCTGTCTGTGTCCTGATCTCAGTGTCGTCCTTGGTTCACAGCTTGCAACATCAGCAGTAAGTGATGCGGTCTCTAAGTCTAAGGGAAGATTTGGGAAGTTGAAATTAATATCCAAATTGTTTAAAAAAAAGGTAGATGAGGCATTTCACATTTTACAATTCTTCCCTAAAAAAATAATAATTATATATATATATATAGTAACAAGGAGTCGGAAGCGTTCGGATCCATATGCAGCATTTATTAAACAGAATGGTCATACAGGCAGAGATCAGGAATGGCGTCAGGTGTTAGGGATAACCAGAATTGTAACCAGAAACAAGCAGAGATCGGGACAGGCAGCGGAGAATCAGAGTCGGAATAAACAGTCCAAAGGTCAAAACACAGGAATAACAAACACAGGGAAAACGCTCGGAAATGTCAGACTGGCTAAACAAGACTTCGCAGTGAGTGAGAGTGAGTGTGCTGCTTTTATGTGTGTGTGTAAATGAGGTGCAGGTGTGGCAAGGAAATTGGCTGATGAATGAGGTGCAGGTGTGGCAGGGTGATTGTGATGCAGTGACTCATGGGTAATGTAGTTCGGGTGTGGTGCAACAGTTTGAGAGGTGCTAGCAGAGATGGGACCAAGTCACACATGTGCAAGTCTCAAGTAAGTCTCAAGTCTTAACCTTCAAGTCTCAAGTAAGTCCCAAGTATTTTTTTCTTGGGCAAGTCAAGTCAAGTCAAGTCACAAGTTATGTCAAGTCAAGTCAAGTCAAGTCCTGTAATAAGTCAAGTCAAGTCCAACCCAAGTCACCTTATTATTGTAATTTTACCTGCAGAATCTTATCTTAATAAAGTTAAAAGACAAGATATAAGTAACAGTAAATTAAAATAATTTGGATTTGCATTGTAAATACTCATGTTCAGTAAAATACATCATGGAATAAAACAAAATTGTAACTTCATAAAATTATTTATTTTTCACATCTGCCAACAGAAATGTTTTACATTTTCAACATTGAGTCCATAAAACAAATAACAGCTAAACATCCAACAGACTCCTCTCTGAACTTGGCATGACATTTGAGTTATTTATTGGCATGACATTTGAGTTACAGTATTGCCAAATTTAGCATTTAGATACAGAATAAAATATGATTACAATAAAATACAATAAAAATAGCAGCAGCAGATAATATTTCTAATATTAATAATAGTAATTATATAGAATTAAGAATATAAAACAGTTGAATACAATAAATTATCCCTTTCGTATGGTGTGTATGGTGTATAAATATTTAGCAGCTATTGTGACTGCCGTCTCATTCTCTCCAAGTATATAGAGTAGTTTCTCCGAGTCATTTAGAGACAAGAATGAACGATTCAAAGCTTCAAACTGTGGGAAGAATGTTTCTCTTGTAGTGCTGTATTTGGGAAGTGTTTCTCATCCTCTGTTTGATTCAGCTCACAGTGTTTGTCTCTCTTCTCTCGGTAGCCAGGATCTTTTATGTCTACCAATCTCTATTTCCAAATCATGATCACTGAGTCGATATTTTGAAAGGATTTGTCTTTCTTTTAATTGCTTGAATGATAAGTAATTTGCCAGTTTTGTGGTTCTGTTTAGGGCCGAATAACACTGGAGTTTGGTTTGGAGCTCAAATTCATTTTTTAAATTTTTCATCATAATTATACTTCAGATTTTTGTCAATTAGTTTCTGAATGTTGGGGTTGTGATTGGAGTCAGACTCAGTTTGGGTTTCCTTCATCAGGTGAAGCACGAGTGTGTTTCTCTCTCTCTCACTCTCTCTCTCTCTCTCTCTCGCTCTCTCTCTCTCACACACACACACACACACACAATCTCTCTCTCTCAGAGTCATTAAAGTCATTACCTCTATTACAAGGTATTGCACTTGCAAAATATAAGATTCGAGAGTCTTGTCTGCAAGCCGAGCACGATGTGGCCTATCCCACCATGTATGCGCCACCGGTATGCGCGCTCATAATGGAAGCAACGCGGTCGCGACTCGCACGCGGTGCGACACGCTCGACGCCTCAGGGGCGCAACTGCCCGAGCGCTTGGAAACAATGAGAAAGCGGTGCGACTAGCGATTTCCACGCGTTTTTAGGCGCGAATTATTGACGACAAAAGCGATGACCCTCAGTACCCCTCAAGCTGAGATGTTGATGTGATATCTGATCTAAGTGGGCGTGGTCTGCGTAAGGTAGAGAGGGCATGACTGATGATGTCATGACATGACAACACGATTCTCAGTCTGCGCTCCAGCTGAGTAATCAATTTTATTTTTTAAAAATAATTTATATATTTTATATTCAAACTGAAAACATAATGTGATTAACACTCAAGTCATTAAAGTCATCCTGTCTCAAGTCAAGTCAAGTCCCGAGTCTTTAACTTCCAAGTCCGAGTCAAGTCTCAAGTATTTTATTTTTTGTCAAGTCAAGTCACAAGTCATAAAAATAGCGACTCGAGTCGACTCGAGTCCAAGTCACCAAGTCACAAGTCCCCATGTCTGGGTGCTAGTGTCCAAGTGACAACTGGTGGTGAATGGGTGGAATGGTCCTGACTGGAGTGCCCTCCACTGAAGCTCATGGGCACTCCATCTAATGATCGTGACATAGCCCCAGGGGGAGGGATGGAGGGCCAGGTCCATGAAGAAGTGCCGTGGTCGGGGACCGGGGCAGAGCAGGCAGAACTGGAGCCCTTCCTGGGCCTAACTCAGGAAAACAGGAGCCCCTTCTGGACCTGACATAGGAGACAGGGGCCCGCCATGGGCTTAACTCGGGAACAGGAGCCCGCCATGGCCCTAACTCGGGAACAAGGGTCCACCAAGGCAGAGCAGGTGGCGTGGGAGCCCACCAGAGTGGAGCAGGTGGAGCTGGAGCCCACCAGGGCGGAGCAGAGGACAACCACAGCCGAGCAGACGGGACAGAAGCCCACCAGGGCGGAGGTGGTGAATGGGTGGAATGGTCCTGACTTGAGTGCCCTCTACTGAAGCTCATGGGCACTCCATCTAATGATCGTGACAGATATATATATATTGGTACATATAAACTATGAACAAATATGTATATATTTTTTTTATGTATCAAGACATACAGAATAAAGAAAAATATAGTATTTAAATAACTAATTTAAAGCTGTAAATAAACAAGTAAAACATGTTAAATTAGTTATAAATATTTAAGTATTAATATTTAACATTTGTAATATTTTACATTATTTCTAGGTTATAAATTATTAATTTCTGCTGATATGTCTTCTACACAAATCAGTGAGTGCTGCTGTCATTAAAGCGAAAGAAAAACCAAGCAATGCTTTCCGAATATATCCGAAACTTAAATTGTTATGCTGCAAGAAAAAAAAGGGGGGTTTAAATTAATAAAATGCAAAATAGAAGCACTTCAGTAATGGTTTGAAAATGTTTGATATTTGATATTTTTAATATCTACCTTTTTATCTTTCATTAAGAAATCTAAATCAGTCAATAGTTAAAGAAATGATAAATACAGATGTTATTTTTAGCTATATCTCCTAGTCCTAGAAGACAGCAGAAATACAATATGGCTTGTCCATGAGTGGGATCATGCTGCTGTATATTCAGTGTAGTTATTCACATCCCGTTTTCAAGGAAGCAAAATATTAAAACACATGCTATCATTGGGATTAAAACATCAACATAGAAAAACATCAACGAAAAACACTAGATTTAGCAACAAAACAGAGGCGGACAGAGTACACAGTTTCATTACTTGAGTAAAAGTACAGATACCCCTTGCTACATTTTACTCAAGTACAAGTAAAAGTACTACAGTCAGATGTGTACTTAAGTAAAAGTACTGAAGTACTTGTTTTTAAAAGTACTTGAGTATCAAGAGTACATTTTCTAAATATTGCATTACTACTGCCACAGTGCTTACATTTATGTACAGAAACGTACTACATGGAATTATGAAAAATGTTAATGTTAATACCTTGGATAATGTAAAAGGAATTGAAAGTAAAATCAGGTCATTTTCATCTTTTTACCATGTTGTTTTTTTAACATTTCTCACTTGCCCACAAGGCAATAGCACAATGTCAACGCTCTGACAAACCTCTTATTCTTGCACCCACATTTGAACCTGACGGTGTTAAACATACCGCATACTCAAGAACATCACAGCAAATGCTCAGCTTACATTAATGTGTAATATCAGAAAAGAAAATTCAGCTAACAATTGTGTGTACATGTGAGTCTCTCAGTTTCTTCTTAAATCAAATCAATAAATCTAAACCAGCAAAGAAGGCACTATAGCAATGTTCTGACACACCTCTGAACCTGACCGTGTTATACACGCAGCATAGAAGAGAAAATGATAATGATGAAAGAAAATCAGATAATCAGCTGTGTTTAGGTCACCGTACAAAGAAGGAAAAATTTAATTCAGCTCATTTGAGTTACAGTATTAAGCCCCTTCCTCTCACATTGACATACAGCCAAAGGCAGGAGAAAATACTTGCTGAATAACACCATTCTCACACACACAATCTATGTGTGACAGCTCTGTGTGTGTGTGTGTGTGTGTGTGTGTGTACTGTACTTCAATTCAATCAAATGTCATGAAGTCTTTGGTGGAAAGCTGAAGGTGATTGCTGATAGGCTGTCCCAGTCAGTGGCGCCTGCACAATCCAATCACGTTTGAGAGGAAACAACAAATTGATGGTTTCCGAGATTTTTCTTTTTTCCTGTCCACACGGAGACGCGTTTCTGTGAATATGCACAATTTTTTTTATCGGATAGGCGTTTCGTCCACACGGCTCCGGCGTTTTGGAAGAGTGAAACCGATATTTTTTTAAACCGTGTCCCAGAGTGGATAAATTTGAAAACGCCCCCTTTGCGTTTTTCGTGTGGACAGCGAATCTATGTATTTTCTGAAACAATGACATCATCAGCCCACGTCTCACCCCTAATCATCACTGCTACAGCGCCACATGCTGGTCTGGCGTGTATACTACATAGTTTTGTGGTTTCGTGTGGATGCAGATATTTCTTGAGATGAGGTAAAAAAAAAAGATTGGATTGATCTAAGCTCCGTCTCCGTGTGGACGGGGCCGAAGAAGTAACGGGTACTTACGATTATGGATAGAAATGTAGCGGAGTAAAGAGTACAATATTTACCTCTCAAATGTATTTGAGTAAAGTCATGAGTATTCCCCAAAAACTATACTCGAGTAAAGTACAGATCCCTCAAAATTGTACTTAAGTACTGTACTCAAGTAAAAGTACTCCGTTACTGTCCGGCTTTCCGAAACATCAATGGGATACTCTATGGACATTCTGAAACTCTGACAGTAAACAGGCAGCAAGGCACTATGGGAAACTCAGTAGATCACGCTTCATCTAGCAGAAAGTAAATGGTGCCATTAACCTCCAAAGGGCAGCTGGTGAAATCCTTCTGTGGCTCACGTTTGCTCTCTACTGGATTTCTGCCAGCTCAGCCAAGCGTGTGAAGAGCAACTAGCCCATATTTGACCCGCTGACTCACAATACACCGGCTGAGTATTTCACACACGCTACACACTGAGAGAACAGCAGCACAAGATAAAGAAACTCAGTCCAACAGAAATCACCACAAGCCTTTTCATTCACTCACAATACCGTCGTCTGAGTCAGGCTACAAATATGTTCAGAATATTAGCACACGGCATACTGCATACTAAGTACTGCTTACTCTCCTTTATTTATTTTTTTATTGTATGTTTTGATGTAATTCCAGTCACACTTAATTTTAAGGTCCAGTTCTCACTATTAACAAACCATTAACTAAGACTTTTCCCTAAATAAACTCCTAATTTGCTGCAAAATCTAAAAATGCTTGTCTGAGCACCTTGATTAAATAGATGAAAACTCTTCGATATCCATGAATCTTGTAAATATTTGCCATAATATCAGATATCAAAGGCTTGACTGTAGAGATGATGCCAGCTCTGTTTGTGCGGTTATGTTTCTCCCAAATGTACTGTAGACAGAAGCTGGAATAAAATACCCCACAGTTTGAATCTGAATCAGAACTTCAAGTCATGAAGTTATCAGAGAGCTTCATTTCCATACGCTTTTGTTTTCAGGGCCACTGGCAGAAGCAGCATCAGCGGCTGCTGAGGGACTCTGCTTTCATGATCCGCTCAAAGCTGCCTCGAGCACGATCACACACAGACTCGCCGTGATGTGACTCAAGCTCAGAGGTTGTTTTGAAGGTCAGAATGCCTTTAATGATGGCTCATGTCAAAGACGAGTGAGGAGCAGCGTACCTCTCTCTTCCAGACGGGGTTGACCGTGTTGCAGATGATGCCTGAGCATTTCTCCTGACCGTGGTGAGGCAGTGCAGGGAAGATGCTGTGCTTTCCAGGCTGGATGGAGATCTTCAGATACGGTTCAGGATAGAAAGAACAGTCCCTTCTTCAGACCCACTGCCTGAAACTCTGAAAGAAAACAGTGCTTATGGTGAAACCACAACTAAAATGTGTAGTATAAATATTAACATATTATTAAAATGATCAAATTATAATATAATTATTAATTTCTAAATTTGAATGTAATTATATATATATATATATATATATATATATATATATATATAGTAATTTGTAAATATTTTATATAATAACCATATCACTATCATTTATAGTGAACAGTGAAACAACACAAAAAGCAATATCAGAGAGTCAAATAAATATGTACTGTATATACACACACACATGCATATATATATATATATATATATATATATACACACAAATTAAGCCAATTACATTATGAATATAAATTACAAATTTATGAGACATTAATTTTTACTACTACTTTTACTACTATTTTTACTACTACTAATAATGAAAATTAATACAAATTAAATATATAACTATTAAAAAATGTAAATGTAATATTATATTAACCATTATATAACATATAAGGCAAGGCAAGTTTATTTATACAGCTCATTTCGTACAGAATGGCAATTGAAAGTACTTAACATAAAAGTAAGTAAAATAATCATGAAGAAAAAACAACAAATAAAAACAAGCAATTTTAAAACTTTGGAAATGATTTAAAAATGAACTTATTTAAAATGAATTTAAAACAGTTAAAAGTAGAAAATTATTTTACATAAAATACAGTGAATACATAATACAGTGCAGTCAGTTTGGACATTGCACAGTGCTCATTCAATGCACAGCTAAACAGAGGAGTGTTGAGTCTAGATTTAAATGTGACTAGTGTTTTAGCACATCTGATCTCTTCTGGAAGCTGATTCCAACTGCGGGCGGCATAGTAACTAAAGGAGGACTCCCCTTGTTTTGTGTGAATGTAACGAAAGGAGGTGAGAAAGCAAGTGCGAGTTATGAATATTTATTAAACAGTCAAACAAACAAATAACATGAAGACAGGAGGCTGGGTGAATCTTGCAGGTCTGGTAGCGACAATGACAAAGTGACAATGCTCACGGGTGATCCAGGGCTTGGTGGTGAGTTGGCAGCAGGAGAGCGTGACACATGAACTGTGGTGGGATAGCCGTGAAGGTGAGTGGTGAAGTTCGTGGATGTAGAGGAGTGGATGGGGCTCCGAGACGAGACCAGACAATCCAGCGACGAGAAGAAAAAGAAACGAGAGAAACAGGAAGTAACACTAGGGACTGCATACAACGCTCTGACAAACACAAGACCAAAGACAGGGCAATAAGTAGGGAATGGGTAATGAGTAACAGCTGGTGATGATGAACAATCAACAGAGACGCCTACATGAAACAATCAGTGCTGATGTAAGACACACACTCACTCCACCCACATAGTGCAAAACCTGAGGCCACGGTTTACCAACCGTGACAGTGAACCCTTGATATTTCTAACTGACTTAGTGATCCTAGTGATCTGAGTGCTCTGTTAGGTTTATATTCAGTGAACATATCTGCAATATATTTCGGTCCTAAGTCATTGAGTGATTTATAAACAAGTAAAAGTACTTTAAAATCAATCCTAAATGTAACTGGAAGCCAGTGTAAGGACCTGAGGACTGGTGTGATATGCTCAGATGTTCTGGTTCTAGTCAGAATCCTGGCAGCAGTGTTCTGGATGAGCTGCAGCTGTCTAATGGTCTTTTTGGGAAGGCCGGTGAGGAGCCCATTACAATAGTCCACCCTGCTGGTGATGAAGGCATGAACAAGTTTCTCTAAGTTTTGACTTGAAACAAAATATCTAATTCTTGCAATGTTTTTTAAATGATAGTATGCTGATTTAGTTACTGCTTTGACATGACTATTGAAACTAAGGTCTGTCTCCAGAATCACACCAAGAGTCCTGACTTGATTTTAAGTTGTTTGACCCAGAGTTAAGGTATGCATTCACCTTGAACACTTCATCTTTGTGTCCATATGCAATGACTTCAGTTTTTTCCTTGTTTAAATGAAGAAAGTTCTGGAACATCCAAATATTAATTTCATCAATACATTGACAGAGGGAGTCAATTGGGCTGTAGTCATTTGGAGATAAGGCTAGGTAAATCTGGGTATCATCAGCATAGCTGTGATAGGCTATTTGGTTCTTTCTCATTATTTGACTAAGGGGAAGCATATACAGGCTAAACAAGAGCGGTGCAAGAATTGACCCTTGTGGGACTCCACATGTCATGGACTTCCACTTAGACTTATGCTCTCCTATACTCACATAATAGCCTCTCCCTTCTAAGTATGACCTGAACCATTTGAGTACCATCCCAGAAAGCCCGACCCAGTTTTCCAGTCTCTCTAGTAGTATGTTATAATAGAGTCAAACGCAGCACTGATATTTTGCCAGAGTCAGAATTTAAGCGAATATCATTTATTATCTTAATGAGTGCTGTCTCTGTGCTGTGATGCGGTCGGAAACCAGATTGAAAATTGTCCAGGTATCCATTTCAGTTTAAGTATTTGTTCAGCTGATTAAAAACTACTTTTTCTATAATTTTGCCTATAGAAGGAAGATTAGATATTGGTCTATAATTGCTCAAAATGGTGTTATCAAGATTGCTCTTTTTCAGGAGGGGCTTAAAAACTGTGGTTTATAACAGAAAAATGCAATTCTATTAAATGTATTATTTTAAATGTAATAATTATATATATATATATATATATATGCTGTTTAGTATTATTAATATTAATTAATATTATTAATTATTAATAATAATAATAATAATAATAATAATTTGTATGTAATAATAAAATAAAGTCACTGTTTACTCTTCAGTATTCAACTGCATATTCTCGTTTTAATTTTTCCTGGTCACATTGCAATATTAAAACAAATATAGAGAAACAGTGGAAATGAAAGACGTAAAGGCTAAAGCTGTAAAGTCTGCATCTGGGAATATGGAGAGTAAAGCAGGACGCCTCAGAATCCCACAGGAGCTCGTTATCTGCTCCAGTATCCAGACGAGCTCGGCTGAGATGTATTATTGCACTGCATTACTCCACTGACTATAAGCTTCGTGCCTTTTTAAAACTTCAGATTGAGCGTCTGAGTGTGAGATGCCATTCAGAGCCACAGGACTTCCTGTAGTCTGATAAAATGCACTTTCATTTTAAAGACCTACTTCTTAAAATGACTTTCACTGATGCTTTTCTATCAGGTTTCTTCTCAAACAGTCCCACCAAGCTAATACATCAAGGGGATGTTTCGCTTGGTTTCAGGTTTTTGCAGGTCGTCTGTCCAAAAGCCATCACTTTGGGCTAAAAGGAGTCTTGTTTTCTAACTCCTGAGTGTTTTTTGCTGCTTACAGAGGAGATTCGCTGCCAGCTGGAGCTTCCACAAAGTGTTAATGTGCATATGTTTGCAGCATCATGTTCAGACAGACCGTAACTTGTGTTGTGAATAAAGTATACAGTGCTGAGGGAGTCCTGATGAGTTTAGACCATAGTTTGACCGTCACAACTTCAGATACAATTGAGAAGAAAGAGAACAGGATTAAGAAAGAGACAATATTCATAATTGTATGATTCTTTTAAGTTGATTGGGTTGTGACATTTGATTTATGCATTTTAATTCAGAAGTAAAATATAATATAGAAGCCTTGCTGAATATGTCATAGAACAGCTGCAAAAAGAACCAAAAACCTTATTTCTGCAGGTTTCATTGACAAGGCTGGACTGAGATACAAGAGGATTCATGGGAAATTGTAACTTAGTGCAAAACAAATAAAGATAAAGGTTTTATGAAGTCAGAGACTTCAGTGAGGAAGAGGTGTTTCTGAGGATATAAATATGAAAAAAATAATAATAATGTTCTCTTGAGAATCCAAAATATTGTCATGCAGAATGAATTCAAAAGTAAAATAATGTAATATAAATGAATGAAAATAAACACTGGTTTATTAAACTTCTTAATTTACACTACTGTTCAAAAGTTTGTCAACATTTTTTTATGTTTTTGAAAGCAGTGTCTTCTGCTCATCAAAGGTGGATTTATTTGATCTAAAAACCTGTAAATTTGTGTTATCAAATGAAAATAAAGGTTTGTGTTTGTACATTTATTATGTATATATTAATGCCCACGTTTATGCATATATTTAAGAAAAATTGTACATTTATATACAACATTTATTTATATTTTATGTAAATTATATATATATATATATATATATATATATATATATATATATATATATATATATATAATATATATGGGACTTAATATATAAAATTCTTAAAAAGCAATAAGTGAAAGTGACATGACATTCAGCCAAGTATGGTGACCCATACTCAGAATTTGTGCTCTGCATTTAACCCATCCGAAATGCACACACACAGAGCAGTGAACACACACACACACTGTGAACACACACCCGGAGCAGTGTTCATCATTTATGCTGCGGCGCCCGGGGAGCAGTTGGGGGTTCGATGCCTTGCTCAAGGGCACCTAAGTCGTGGTATTGAAGGTGGAGAGAGAACTGTACATGCACTCCCCCCACCCACAATTCCTGCCGGCCCGGGACTCGAACTCACAACCTTTCGATTGGGAGTCCGACTCTCTAACATTAGGCTAGAGTCCCCCAATAGTAAATCAATTCCTGTGAACATTAAGAATAAAGCTGGAGAAGATTTTCAACAGTTGGCAGACTACTATACACTCCTATACTTACTAAATAAAACTGCTTACCAATTCTATTTGCATTATCTCATTACATTTTTTTATTTTATTTAGCACAATATTCATTCAAGATGTTTACCATATATAAAAAAAATGTGAGCATTTATTTTTAACTGATTGAGCTTTACAAACATTGGTTTCTAACAGGAATTCTTAGCTTTCAGATGCATGAATGAATGTCTTACATGACAGAGAGAAGCTGATGAGTCTCCTGCTGCCCAGAGTCGGAGGAAGCTCCTGACTGATGACAGGCTTCAGCGCCGATCAGAGAGAATGACAGCGGTCAGCTGATCACGTGACTGGAGGACAGGAAAGGCTGGCGAGAACAGGAAGTAACTCTACACAGGCCACGCCCCCTTCATTCTGTCCTCTTCTGCTCTTTCAGCAAATATGGCCTGATATTTTGTGCTTAAAGCCCATTACAGACACCGGCTCATGGCACCAATCAATACCACACATTCATTACATTTTATTTTATATTTAAGAGTTTAATTTTAAGGAACAGGGCCCGGCTACACTTAGAGTTTTCTGCAAATGGCTGCAGGTGTATGTAGACGTCTAAATTGGATTGCTGACCAATTAAAAACATTCATGGATAAAACTGCTGAATATATGCAAATATGCAGGAATGAGAATGCCCAATAAACACGCAGACTGCAGCAGCCAGTAACCTCCCTTGTAATCGTCTCAAGGGTTTCCAGCGATGTCAAGCAGAACATTCACAGCTAAATAACTCTTTTTATTTGGCCCTATATGCAGATCTAGAAATTTCCTAAGAGCTCAAAGCTACTTCCCCCAGCCAGGTATCCAGGTGAGAGCGTCCTCCCTCTTCCTCCTCTTGACCTGGCCGGGCGACATCAGACCCGGGTGATAATTCACAATCAGAGCCCTGGATAACAGAGCGTGTCCATAAAGACCAGTCAGCCTCTCTTTGCCATCCATCAGTGTGTCCGCAGCTCTTCTTCGTATCCTCCGATCCCTTCCGCTGCACTTGATCCCAGGCTTCTCCGCCTCTGCTTCCGTCGAGGTTATTTTTAAACAGCTCGCCCGAGAAAGGGCACTCTTTTCTGGCTTCCACGCCAGCACAAGAGCAGCGGGACTGCGGAAATGCAATCTCTGGCTTGGGCTTATTTAGGGGTGCTTATGCTGAAAGTGGTGATTATTAGCAGCTGAGGTTCAGGTGGGATCACATTCGTGTTCTGTCTCATCGATCCATCCACAAGGTGTAAAGTCACAGAGGTATTTGATCAAATAC